>NC_052164.1:7905232-8205232 GCF_902713615.1 Scyliorhinus canicula
AAGCCCCGCCGGCAAATACCTGGTGTAACATACGCCCGCGGGACTGACTGAAAACGGGCGGCCACTCGACCCATCGGAGAATTGCCGGGGGGCGCCGCTGCCAGCGGCCGCCGACCGGCGCAGCACGATTCCCGCCCCCGCCAAAACCCCGGCACCGGAGAATTTGGCAGCCGGCTGGAGCGGGAGTCACGCCGCCCCCCCGCCGATTCTTTGACCCGGTTTTGGGGGAGGGAGGGGGGTCGGAGAATCCCGCCCCAGGACTTTATCGTCTGTAATGCCCCTTGGGATTTTTGTGCAGATATTGGGCCCGAATTCTGCGCCCATTGGGATTCTCTGGTTCCCGTGGCAACGCATCCCTGTCCTGGGTTTTCCTGGCGGTGTGGGGTGACTTCAAAGGGAAATCCCATTGAGAGAGAAAATCCTGCCGCTAGCGAACGGCCGAGAAATAAGCGGCTGGCGCACCGGAGAATCCAGCCCATAATTAATCTGATTCAGAGAGTGGGGGTCCCGCACCCCCTAAAACAGGCCTGAGGGACAACTGCCAAATCTCCCTGAGCAAAGGTACATGACTTAGAATGGAGAAAAAAAGAAATCTAATCAACTAACATGGTTGCATCGCTTGTGTTTTACAAAAGCCAGTGACAGAGGCACCAGCAATACCTCGCTTTCAAAAAAAATTCGTTACTTCTATTTAGTTCTAGCAACACAGGCAGCACGGCATGGTGACGCAGTGGTTAGCACTGCTGCCTCACGGCGCCGAGGTCCCGGGTTCGATCCCGGCTCTGGGTCACTGTCCGTGTGGAGTTTGCACATTCTCCCCGTGTCTGCGTGGGTTTCACCCCCAACAACCCAAAGATGTGCAGGGTGGGTGGATTGAGGTGGGCGGGGGGGATTCCAGATGTTGAGTCCAGGTCTTGCTGCATTTGGACACAGGCTGCTTCAGTATCCGAACAATCATCAGCAAACATCCCCACTTCTGACCTTGTGATGGAAGCAAGGTCATTGACGTAGCAAGTTGAGTCGAGGCAGCTGGGGGCACAGCTGCCAGTGGTGGAGCGACGAAAACTGAAGGATGGTCAAGAGGGCTGAATTAGAGGAGAGGTATCTGCTCTGGGCGGCACGGTAGCACAGTGGTTAGCACTGTGGCTTCACAGTTCCAGGGTCCCAGGTTCGATTCCCAGCTTGGGTCACTGTCTGTGCGGAGTCTGCACGTTCTCCCCGTGTCTGCGTGGGTTTCCTCCCCCAGTCCAAAGATGTGCAGGTTAGGTGGCTTGGCCATGCTAAATTGCCTTAGTGTCCAAAGAAAAGGTGAGGTGGGGGTTACGAGATTACAGGGATAGGGTGGATGCATGGGCAGACTCGATGGGCCGAATGGCTTCCTTCTGCACTGTAAATTCTATGATTCTATGAGCTCAGTGTGTTACAGAGTTGGAGGCAGTACAGAGATGGTCAGGGGACTGGGCCAGGGAGCCCAGTAGAAAATTCCAAACCACTGGCATTCTGCACAGTTCGTTAACTGGCAAAATGAGGGGCGGCACAGTGGCTAGCATTGCTGCCTACGGCGCTGAGGACCCGAGTTTGAATCCCGGCCCTGGGTCACTGTCCGTGTGGAGTTTGCACATTCTCCCCGTGTCTGCGTGGGTTTCACCCCCACAACCCAAAGATGTGCAGGGTTAGGTGGATTGGCCACACTAAATTGTCCCTTAATTGGAAAAAATGAATTGGATATTCTAAATTTATTTTTTAAAACTGGCAAAATGAAGGGAACATCAGCGTAAAAATATTAGAAGGATAATCCTTGATTGAGGTTGTTTCTGTAAACACAAAAGGGCTTGCCAATTGAGAACATGGCATAATAATGTAATAAGTAAAGTGCGCATGTTACTGTGTGAAATGTAAACAGATTGCAAAGCAATGAAATACATTGCCTCACACTGTACATCAGTCGGTAAAGTGACTCCGACAGGAAGCTGGTGAAGAATGCTGTGTGTTTCCACAAAACAATTGTGTTTACCAGCACCAATGTAGTAAAACACCTGACAGGATGTTGTCCCAAGAAACAATTAACACTGAGTCACATACGCCAATATTTGAACAGGTGACTAAAGCTTGACAGGTTTTCAAGGATAGTTTTAATGAGGATAGAGTGGTGGAGAGGTTTAGGGAGGGAATCACGGATCCTCTGGTCTTGGCAGCTGAAGGCCCAGTTGCCAACATCTGACCGTTAGCCCATCCCTCCCCCCTACTTCCTTTGGAAGGGTGGAGGGATGGGCTAAAGGGCAGGGGTCAGAGGCATGATGTTACAGAGATGGGTTCAGCTCGACTTGAGTAAATGCCCCATAATAATAATAGTAATAATAATAATAATAATAAATCTTTATTGTCACAAGTAGGCTTACATTAACGCTGCAATGAAGTTACTGTGAAAATCCCCTAGTCTCCACACTCCAGCACCTGTTCGGGTACACTGAGGGAGAATTCAGAATGTCCAATTCACCTAACAGCCCGTCTTTAGGGACTTTGTGGGAGGAAACCGGAGCACCCGGAGGAAACCCACACAGACACGGGGAGAACGTGCAGACTCCGCACAGACAGTGACCCAAGCCGGGAATTGAATGTGGGACCCTGGCGCTGTGAAGGAACAGCGCTAACACCGTGCTAGTGAGCAGTGTTGAATTTTCTGTCACTGTTGGCAGTGCTGATGTAGTGTGTACATGACCACAATCCCTGCAAATTCAAATACACAAGAGTGTGGCCTCCAGCCACCTCTGGGTGTGAGCATCGGTTCACAGTGACAGTAGTGAAAGTAGTGGCCTGTGGTTAGAATGAGCACTGCAGATGTGATTACTCAATATCTGTTACAAGTCATATCTAGTTGCCGTGCACACCATCTTATCACAACATATGTGAACTCTCAGGCTCGTTTCCCCCTTACACCCCCACCCTCTCCTCGTCAGGTCATTCTGACAGAGTTGATGGGGTTTGAAAGTGGCTGTTGGCTGTCTGGCGAGATCACAATGTCCCTTCGACTGGGCACAAAGAAGCGTTTTTGCAGCGCGCTATCTGCTTTTAATCGGAACACAGAGTGAATACTGTTCCCCAGTACTACGGAGACCACTGACAGATAGTGAGGAAATCAAGAGAGGAATACTGGAAATTGCACACAAACATACAAATTAGGAGCAAGAGTAGGCCATTCGGCCCCTCGAGCCTGCTCCACATTTCAATGCAATCATGGCTGATGATTGTGGCCTTAGCTCCACATTCCACCTGCCCTCTCTCCCCCTTTTGACTCCCTCTGTTAGTCAATAATCTTGGGCAGGTTTCTCCCTTCTGGGGACTAAGTCCCCACACCGGCTGGAAAATCGGTGCCAACCACTCCGGCGTCAACAGCCCCCGAAACTGAGGAATTTTCCAAACTTTCGGGGGCTAGTTTGCCGCCGGAGACGTTGCCGCCGCTCCAGCCGGTGCCGAAGGGCTGGCGCGGGTTCGCGCATGCATGGACCAGCCGGTGTATTTCCGCGCATGCGCAGACCGGCCTGTGTTTTTCCGCGCATGCGCAGACCGGCCGGCGTTTTTCCGCACATGTGCCAGCCCTGGGGGCAATAGGGCGGAGCCCTACAGGGGGCGGCACGGAGGAAAGAAGGCCCCCATGGAAACAGCCCACTCGCAGGCCAGGCCACCATGGGTGCCCTCTCCAGGGTCAGATCCCCCCAGACCCTCCCCAGGACCGACACCGCACACTTACCTGGCAGGTCCCGCCGTGCGCGAGGTGAGTAATTTACGCTGGCGGGACTGCCCAAAACGGGATGGCCACTCGGCCCATCGAGGCCCAGAGAATCAATGGGGGGGGGGGCGGAGGTCGCCACGGTCAACGGCCCCCAACCGGCATGGCGGGAATCCCGCCGGCCGCCGAAAAGCGGCACCGGAGAATAGCGCAGCCGGCGTCGGGGCGGTGGGGCGGGATTCGCGCCTCCGCCCGGGGATTCGCCGACCCGACAGGCGGTGAGAGAATCCCGGCCCTTATCTATCTCGGCCTTAAAAAATTCAATGGCACCTGGCTCTGCCACTCTCTGGGGAGGAGAGTTCCAAAGATTCGGAATGCTCAAGGAGAAAAAAAATCTCGGGCGGGATTCTCCTGTACCCGGTGGGGCGGGGGGGGGGGGGGGGGGGGGGGGGTCCCATCGGGACAGAGTGGCGTGAACCACTCCGCGTCGGGCCGCCCCAAAGGTGCGGAATCCTCCACACCATCGGGGGCGAGGCCGACGCCGGAGTGGTTTGCGCCCCGCCAGCCGGCGTGGAAGGCCTTTGGCGCCACGCCAGCCGGGGCCGAAGGGACTCCGCCGGCCGGCGCAGGTCCGCGCATGCACGGGAGCGTCAGCGGCTGCTGTCATCATCCCTGCGCATGTGCGGGGGGGGGGGTGTTTATCCTTTGTGTTGGCCATCACGGAGGCCTATATTGCCGGTGCGTAGTAAAGGTGTGCCTCCACGGCACACGCGCACTCCCCAGGATCCCGGAGCCCACCCGCGCCGCCAGTTCCCGCCGGTAAGGGACATAGTCCAATTTACGTCGACGGGACCGGCATAGAACGAGCGGAACTTCGGCCCATCGTGGGTTGGAGAATCGCCGGGGGGGGGGGGGGGGCGGCGGGGGAGCTGCGAGCGGCTGCCGACTGGCGCGGCATGATTCCCGCCGCCGCCAAATCTCCGGTGCCGGAGAATTCGGCAGCCGGTGGGGGCGGGATTCACGCCGCCGCCGGCGATTCTCCGACCCGGCGGGAGGGGGTCAGAGAATCCCTCCCCTCTTCTAATCTCCCTCCTAAATGGTCAAACCCTTATTTTTAACCCGGGCCCCTCCCTTGTTCTAATCACTCCCGTGCGGGAAACAGCCTCGCAGCATCCTCCCCGTCAACTCCCCTCAGGATCTTCTACGTTTAAGATCACCACTCATTCCTCTCAACTCCATTGAAAACAGAACAACTTGTCCAACCTTACGTTAAGATAACCTCCCGAGACCAAGTGTCAGTCAAGTGAACTTTCTTGGAACTGTTCCCAACACATTTGTATCCGATCGTAAATAAGGAGACCAGAACTGTACACAGTACTCCAGATATGGTTAACTGTAATAAAACATCCCTACTTCTATATTCCATTTTCCTCATTCCATTGACGTTGTGTACCTCTCAAGGTCTGTAAACAGTTTGGAAGAATTAGTGACTTGATGAGACAGAAGCTGAAGAGTACACAACACAATAATCAAACGTTGTTTCTTTTTGTTTTGAAGGTCATGTGGGTACATTTAAATGAATCTGATGTCTCAACATAACAATCGTTGCACTCCAACTAACTTGTGAATGCCTTTGAGAAGCGATAGCAATGGCAACAAATGCTGAGATTAGTTAGGTTTTGTAAAGGTTTTGTAGGTTCCCCAAATCTTCTCAGTGTTTATATCGGGTCAGAGTATTAGAAACCATAGACATCTTGCGTCTCGGATCGTAGCTCTGTGTCACTATTGCCTCTGGCAGTAGATAGGTGCTGCCTCCACTAACCTCATCTTTGCTGAATTGGAGAAAAGAAGGACTTGCCATTTATATAACACATTTCATAACTTCAGAATGTCTGGAAATGAAAAATGAAAATGAGCTCTTTGAAGCCAATGAAATGCGTTCTGAATTGTAGTCATGCAGGAAATGTGGCATCTAATCCGTGCACAGCAAGATCACACACTCAGCAATGTGATAATGGCCCGAGAATCTGTTCTGGTGATGTTACGTGAGGGATAAATATTGGCCAGGGGGCTGGAAATATCTCCAGTGCTGTTCCACAAATCGTATCGGTGGGATGTTTTATGTGCATCTGAGCACTTTTACTATCTCACCTCCAAGACAGCACCTCTGACGGGGCAGCACTGCAAGTCTCAGCCTTGGTTTTGTACTCAATGTTCTGCCGTGCGATTTGAACCCACAATGCCAGAGCCAAGACTGCTACCAACTGATTCATGGCTGTCACTGTACTTTGATAGCTGCACTCTCTAATAGCAATGAGATTGGGAGGCAGCAGCAATTGTGCAGTTGGAGGCAGTTCAGAAAACTGGGTTGTCTTATGAGGAAAGGTTGGACAGGTTAGGCCTGTACCTGCTGGAGCTAAGCAGGGTAAGAGGTGATTTGACTGGAACATATAAGATCCTGAGGGGTATTGACAGGGTGGGTGTGGAAAAGATGTTTCCCCTTGTGGGAGAACCTAGAGCTAGGAGTCAAAAGCAGCTCGCTGCGGCACAGTGTGGCCAATAGAGGCCAGGAGACCCCGTCCCAGGATCTACCCAGCTCACGAGATCGGATTAGATCTGGCGAGACGTTGCAACGTAAATCCTGCCCATTGTGGGTGGGATCACCTTAGACAAAGCTGCATATTAAAGTGAGACAGCTAGTCTCACTCAATGTGCAGTTTGCCGATAGGGCTGTATCCCCTATCTATCCTTGGAGATTGGAGACCTCGGGCAAGCGCCAGTTAGTACTAGTCTCCACAGACGGGCACCAGATGGAACGACATTCATACAGGTTTCCCAGGGGACTGGAGGACCCTAGGCACATGCCCTCTGGGCAGGGTGGTACCCTGGCACTGTTGGTGTGACCTGGGCACACTGGCACTGCCAGCCTGGCACCCTTGTGCATGCCACTCTTAGCAACTAGGTTTGAGATCGACATAATTCCCCGCTGGGGTCATGTGGGATTGGAAGGCCTGACAGGATTATGGTGGGCAGCTGGTTTGAGGCGTATTCATGAGATGTAAATGAATGCAAATGGGATTCCTGCCACCGGTCAGTGGGTAGGCTGACCAGCCACTGGGACAAGGGCTACAGCGGATTTTAGGCCAGCGGGTTTCTGACCTTTTGGCTCCCGCAAGATTTTCCGCCCCTGCATCGGGCAGCACAGTGGTTAGCACTGTGGCCTCACAGCTCCAGGGTCCCAGGTTCGATTCCCGGCGTGGGTCACTGTCTGTGCGGAGTCTGCACATCCTCCCCGTGGGTGCGTGGGTTTCCTCCGGGTGCTCCGGTTTCCTCCCACAGTCCAAAGATGTGCCGGTTAGGTGGATTGGGTACGCTAATTTGCCCTTAGCGTCAAAAAAAGGTTAGGTGAGGTTAGGGGGTTACAAGGATAGGGTGAAGGCGTAAGTAGGGTGCTCTTTCCAAGGGCCGGTGCAGAGGCGATGGGCCGAATGGCCTCCTTCTGCACTGTAAATTGTATGATGCTGGGAGTGGAGAATTCAACCAAATCCACTTTCTCAAATAATTTTCCTGGAGTAAGTTTTTAGGAAACACCCGGGTTCCAACGGATCCCACTGAGCAATGTTCGAAACCAGCTGGACGCTGGACATGGACCGCAGTTTGTGCCAAGCCCAAGTCAGTCAGCCTCTCTCTGGGCCTCATGCCATGGTGATTTGAGGTGATTAGTTTGCCATCAACTCACCATTTTCCTCGCCATTAGCTATCTTTTTATCTGGGAAAGTCCCATTGTACACACCTTCAACGTGAAGAGATCGCAGAAGCTGGGGTTGCTCTCCATAGAGCAGGCAAGGTTAAGGGATAATTCTATAGAGGGTTTTGATAGAGTAAATAAGGAGACACTGGTTAGTGAAGCTTCTGCCATTAAAACCAGAGGGGACCGGTTTAAAGTACTCGATAGACGGGCCAGCGAGGAGAATTTCTTCCAATCTAGATCTGGAAGGCACTGTCTGAAAGAGTGGAGACAGTGGATTCAATAGTGACTTTAAAAAGGAAATGAGGTTATCGTCTAGAAAAGGAAACTGCTGCAGGGCTGTGGGGAGAGCCCAGGGCAGTGGAATGGCTTTTCCCAAAGAGCCAGTATGGACACAGCTTGCTGAATGGTCACCCTCTCTCTGTGTGCTGTATCATTCTTTGTCCTCAGTGCCCAGAAATGGATGCAGGACCCCCGCCACCCCCTCACCTCCCCACCCCAGGTGCTGACTCACCAGCACACCGTACAGTTTGAAACATGGTTTCCTTAACACAGAAAACCACAATGTCATCCTCCAAATAGTGAATTGTGCTTAACTTTGTCAATTATCTTCATGGAGTTAAAATATTCCGCAATTCATTGAGGGAAGAGGGGAAAGTGATTAATCTCTCTCTTCAGCAAGTGCAATGGGACAGACTCTGCATAAAACTTCACTGCTCCTAAACACACAGAGACTGAATTAAGGGCCAAAGCTTTTGGAGATCTAATTAGATGTGCAGTTGTATGGCAGGAATAACTCTCAGAGGGCTGCAGGATCATTGCTGCAGTAAAAGTGAAACAGCCACTTTTCCCCACAGAATCCAACTTGCCCTGTTGATACATTTACTGTACTTTATATAAACTTATTAGATCAGTCGCATCAAACATGTTGTAACCAGGTCTAGCAATAAACATTGGTGATTTTAGCACTTACGTTCAATCACTATCTGTATCTGAACATGGCTGTTAACTCATTTTATCTTCACCGTAGTAGCATTTTGAGTGGCATGTTTCTGCACTCGGAGCCTCACCAAGGGTGGCCAGGAGGACCTGGTGGCAACAGGGGTTTCAGTGCGACTGTGCCTATACAAGACAGTGACAATTGGAAACCAGGGCCTGTGAGGACACAATTGAGGGGACATTGGTCTGACCAATTTGCTAACAATAGCTCGAAATGCTTGATGCAAGGGGTGTTCGGTTAGGGTGAGCAGGTCTCATCTCCTGGGAAAGGCAGATCCAAGACATTAGCCAGGAAAAGCTCAAATTTCCCACTGTGTCCCAGAAACAGTTCCCCTCTAGCACCAACCACCTACCCACAATACCGAGCCATTCTGTTCCATTTGGAGTTCGTTGTCTCGCAAGGAATCTACAGAACTGCAGGTGACTTGTCCAAACCAGGAATGTACATGCAAGGTAATGATTTGATACAGAGCAAGTTATCGTAGAGTTTCTTTAGACTCCCCTGGAGTTACCCCTATGCACGAGTGTCCTCATGTACATCTTACACCCTTCGGAGGATCACCAGATCTGCCCTGGCTTATATCTGATGCCACCTGCTGGTGGGAGGTCACACTGCTGCATACACGGAATATTATCGACAGGCATATCACCACACATTCCAGTGACACAAACCACAGCTGCGACAGTAAGGAAACGTCAGCAGCTTCTCTGAATCAGCGAATCAGTAAATAATGCCAGTAACAATCTGTCATATTACTGAAAGCTAGGAGCAGCTGATACAGGTGGGAGCAGTGTGTCATTAGTTTATTCCCCGGAAAACATTTCAAAACAATGAAATCATGCACGTGTGTGTGTGTGTGTGTGTGTGTGCGTAAAAGCTATTGCACATCATCAAATGCATGATTGCACCGTCTGTCCGTGATGCCATAAATACGATAGCAACCCAAGCAGGAACCTGCATTTACTCAGAATGCACGTTGTTGAATAATGTTCAAGTGATGTTCAGAGGATTAGGAGATCAATGAGCTGGAAACAAGGAGAATGGTGGGGGTGGGGAACACATGAGATTTCAGTGATGTGAAACGTTTTTTGGGGAATACAGAAATGACACGCTATTTGAAATTGAACCGGTGAGGACAGGCTCTCTCCCGCTGTATCAGCAACTCCAAGCATTCAGATTGTTATTGGCATTTACTGTTTGGGGAGAAGCCAAAGACATCATCAAGGAGATAGATTTCAAGGGCAGGGAGGTAAAGGCCAAAGGTGTGAGAGACAATTACAAATATCAGAGGGATATGGGAATATTTTAGGGGGGTGGAAGGCAAAGGTCTCACGCAGTAGGGCGAATAAAGGTGTTCCCTTTGAAGAGGAAAATGGCAAAGGAAACCAACATCATAGAAAGTAGAAGCAGGCGGAGGCCATTAGGCCCTTCGAGCCTGCTCCACCATTCATTATGATCATGGCTGATTATCAAGTTCAATTCCCTGATTCCCCCCCCCCCCCCCCCCCCAAATCCCTTTAGCCGCAAGAGCTAAATCTAATTCCTTCTTGAAATTACACAACGTTTTGGCCTCAACTACTTCCTGTGGGAGTGAATTCCACAGATTCACCACTCTCTGGGTGGAGATATTTCACCTCACCTCAGTCCTAAAGGTTTACCCCTTATCCTTAAACTATGACGCCCAGTTCTGGACTCCCCCACCATTGGGAACATTCTTTCTGAACCTATCATTTCAATTCTTCACATCATATACTCGTTTCTAGTTTACTCATTTGGTAAGTTAGAGTGAAGCAAACCTCAGACAGTGACTCATTCCTTCTCCCCATCTGCTCTGTACCCCACCTTCAATTGCAGAAGACTGGCCCCATTCAGCTGTCCAACATTAGCTGATTCACTCACTCTGCACTCAAAGAGTCATAAACAGGGACAGCTCCTGCACAGCATTGAGAGGTCGATGGTTACAGCTGTAATCCTCCCCCCGTGACCCACAGTACCATCTGAGGATGTGCAAAATGCACAGTTAATTTGCAATAATACTGAGTCACGCTCTGCACGTGAGTAAAGCTCAAAGTTACTGGGCTGGACTTTTGTCAAGTTGGGATGACTCGGGAGCCCTTTTAAAACGCAGGTTCCGATTACGGTACTTCCAACCCCATTCCCGGTCTTTCCAATTTTCGGGAGTACCTGTTAAGCACATAGGCTGGTTCAGGTTGTGAGCCCACACAATGCACCTCTGACCTGGCCGACTCAAATGTGGAAATAAGCACACACTGGTTCTCTACAGTTTTCATGGAGTCATACTCAGCCCACTCATCTATTATAGTACTGAAACACCTGATCCCCAGGGAAAACATTGCTAGATTAATAGCTCTGCTCTCTGACCCCCACCCCCACCCAGAAGCCCCTGTGGCTGCCTCCAAAACTGTTTGCTGAGTCGACTTGCCTGACTGCAGTTTGCACCTGCTCCCCCGAGAATTAAAATCCTGTATTTGTGGACACTTTCTCTCAATGTGGACAAGCCAGGTCAGGAACCTTCCCGACTCGCGCTCCTCACTTTGGGATGAAAACTCCGCCCCATTAAGTCTGGGAAAATTTTTCAATGCTGCCTTTCCACCTCTCCCGTGAAGGGGAATCATCTTAACGATAAGATTCAACATTATTGAAATATTATTGATAAAGTTGGGACCCAGTAACCACTCGATCATCCCAATTTATGGGCTAAAAAAAAAAACAAACCCTCTCGGACAACAAACAAAATATTGCTCCATGATTGTGGAATTGCTGCACCTTTAATCAAGATCAATTTCTTTTTTCCCCTTTAATGACTCAGAGAAGGCTGGTGGTAAATGAACGTAGCTTCATTTACACTATTTACAAAGGTCTGCACAACACAGCATATCGCTAACAGTGCAATCCTAGCTGGGGGGGGGGGGGGGGGGGGGGGGGGGCGAACCACACCAGGCCCTGTTTTGGGCCGGCTTTTATGTTAGCTCACAACAAGCCCCCAGGTGGTAGGCCTCTGCCCCTCATTTGGAAATCTCATACTCCACGGGCCCCGCGGGGAGATCAAGAATGGCTTCCCCGTGGCGGTTATTACCCCCCCCCTCCCCCTCCCCCCTCCCCCAGTAATCCAAAACTGTACAAAGGTCAGGAGGTCACCCGATCCAAACAGGAAATGACTCTGGAATGGCCTTGTTGACGGTGCAGTAAGCAGTAACGTAGTCTCCTAGAGACGGATTATGTCAGGAGAGGGTCAGTGAACTAATGGAGACTCCAATAGTCTGAATATTGACAGCAAGTTGAAGAGAAGGGTTTTTATTTAAACCAGAATGACTCCATTTAAAGTAAGATATTTGAGATATTAATGAGTCGGACTTTTAAAAATAAGCAAAGCCCTCGTGTGTTTTAGTGGACTTCAAACCATCTCATTCTCTTTGATAAGTGATCTCAGTCTCAAGGTTTCATCGATGCTAACAGCTGTTATTACTGCAGTTCCGCTGGGTTTCAAAATTGGAAGATTCTCGTCGTACCAGTCTCCTGTGCAATAACAAGCCAGATCTTGTCGGAATTGGACACCACGTACTGTTCTGTTGAGCTTCTTCCTCCAGCCTTCTGCTCGAAAAATATCTTTTCAGCAACTTGCTCAAAGTGAGAGCTGATAGCAGAGCGAGGGCGACAGAGCATCTGGGGAACTTTGCGAACACGTCTGTCTGCTTATAACTGATGACATTTCAGGACAGAGAAGGACTCAGAACCACGGAGAAGGAAATGGGGGTGAATTAGTGTCAAATCAAAAAGAGAAAGTGAAATAAATAAAACCTGGTGTAAGACTTCTTACTGAAATAAATAAAGATCGGAGGAGGAGAAAGGTACAGCAAGAAAAAACAATTTTTTAAAATCTCTAAGAATTTAGTCTCTGCAGGAATGAAACTCAACATTTGAATTAGTTCCCTTTCTGTTCTGGAAAAGGTGATTGACAATCATTATCAATTAACCCACCATTAAAATAGTGTCTGTGCTGTTGTGTACAAGCCCTAACTTTCTGCCAAATGGGCAATTAATGTGAAAATCCAGCAGATTGTTAAAAATAATGAGGAACTGGAGATGCTGTTTACTAACAGCAAACAGGGTAAATCAACCAGCATCTTCTGGAGATTCACAATTCACAGCATAACTCTTTATCAACACAATATCTTTAGATGAGATTTAAATTTATTGTCACGTGTACCGAGGTACAGTGAAAAGTATTGTTCTGCGTAGACCGGCAGATCATTTCATACATCAAAAACGTACGACATACAATATATATATATATATATATAAAATGGGCAGGATTTTGTGATCCTGAGGCTAAGTGTTGATGATGTCAGAAACGCCGGCTTCCTTCAGCGCGCCGGCCCCGACACAACATGGCGCACGACTACAGGGGCCGGCAAGGAAGAAAGGAGGTCACCAGCCACAGAGGCCGGCCCGCCGATCGGTGAGCCCCGATCGCAGGCCAGGCTACATCGGAGGCCACCCCCCCCCCCCCCCCCGGGTCAGACCCCACCCCCTTCCCCCACAGGCCACCCCCGACCCTTCCACACCGAGTTCCCGCCGGCTGAGAGCAGGTGTGGACGGTGTCGGCGGGACTCAGCTTTTTCCCGACAGCTGCTCAGCCCATCCCGGGCCGAGAATCGTAGTAGAGCGGCTCCCAACCAGCTCTGCACCAACCACACCGGCCCCAATGGCGCCGATTCTCCGCAGAGCGGAGAATCGCATCCCGGAGTCAGGACGGCGTGGCGCGATTCGCGCTGGTCGCGGGGATTCTCCGGCCCGGCCCCGGGCTCAGAGAATCCCGCCCAACGTAAATACATGGACATTGGGTGAAGCAAATGGATTATAGTGCTACTCAGGAGAGAAGGTGCATAGAGAGATCAGTTCAGTCCATAAGAGGGTCATTCAGGAGTCTGATAACAGTAGTCTGGCAGCATGGGAGCACAGTGGTTAGCACTGTTGCTTCACTGCGCCAGGGTCCCAGGTTCGATTCCCGGCTAGGGTTACTGTCTGTGCGGAGTCTGCACGTTCTCCCCCTGTCTGCGTGGGTTTCCTCCGGGTGCTCCGGTTTCCTCCCAGAAATCCCGAAAAACATGCTGTTAGGTGAATTGGAAATTCGGAATTCTCCCTCTGTATACCCGAACAGGTGCCGGAGTGTGGCGACTAGGGGTTTTTCACAGTAACTTCATTGCAGTGTTAATGTAAGCCTACCTGTGATACTAATAAAGATTATTATTAACAACAGTGGGGAAAAAGCTGTTTTTGAATCTGTTCTCAGATTTGTGTATCTTCTGCCCAATGGAAAAGGTTGGAAGAGAGAATAACCCGGATGGGAGGGGTCTTTGATTATGCTGCCCGCTTGGGGCTGCACTCTGGCGCAGTGGTTAGCACTGCTGCCTATGGCACTGAGGACCCAGGTTCGACCCCGGCCCTGGGTCACTGTCCATGTGGAGTTAGCCGTGTCTTCCCGTGTCTGCATGGGTTTCACCCCCACAACCCAAAGGTGTGCGTGTTAGATGGATTGGCCACGCTAAATTGCCCATTAATTGGAAAAAAATAATTGGATACTCTAAATTTATTTTTTTAAATTATGCTGCCCGCTTTCCCCAGACAGCGGGAGGTGTTGACAGAATCAATGGATGGGAGGCAGGTTTGTGCGATGGACTGGGCTGTGTTCACGACTCTCTGTAGTTTCTTATGGTCTTGGGCTGAGCAGTTGCCATACCCAGGCTGTGATGCAGCCAGATAGGATGCTTATGTTTATATAGCATCTTTAATGTAATAAAACATCCCAAAGAAACTTCACTGGAATATCATGAAACAAAATATGACACAGGGTCTAGAAGGTGATAGTGGGTCAGGTGAGCGAAAGCTTAGTCTAGTGATAGTTTTTAAGAAGTGCTTTGAAGGAGGAAAGCAAATGAGAGGTGGCGGGGATTAGGAAAGGCATTCCTGTGCTTGAGGCCCAAATAACTGAAAGGAGAGGTAAGGATTACAGGGATAAGGGCCGGGATTCTCCCCTACCCGGCGGGGCGGGGGGTCCCGGCGGGATGGAGTGGCGTGAACCACTCCGGCATCGGGCCGCCCCAAAGTTGTGGATTTCTCCGCACCTTTAGGGGCCAAGCCCTAATATTGAGGGGCTAGGCCCGCGCCGGAGTGGTTGGCGCCCCGCCGGCCGGCGGGAAAGGCCTTTGGCGCCACGCCAGCCAGGGCCAAAGGGACTTCGCCAGCCGGCGGACGTCCACGCTTGCGCCGGAGCATCAGCGGCTGCTGACATCATCCCCGCGCATGCGCAGGGGAGGGGGTCACTTCGGCGTCCGCCATCGTGAAGGCTGTGGCCAACGCGGAAGGAAAAGAGTGCCCCCACAGCACAGGCCTACCCGCCGGTCTGTGTGCCCCGACCGCGGGCCAGGCCACCGTGGGGGCACCCCCTGGGGCCAGATCGGCCCGCGCCCCCCCCCCTGCTTCCCCAGGACTCTGAAGCCCACCCGCTCCGCCTGGTTCCGCCGGTAAGGTAGGTGGTTTGATTCCCGCCGACGGGACTTCGGACCATCGCGGGCCGGAGAATCGCTGGGGGAAGGGGGGGGCGGGGGGGGTCGACAGGCGCGGCGCGATTCCCGCCCCTGCCGAATCTCTGGTGCCGGAGACTTCGGGAGATGGCGGGGCCAGGATTCACACCGCCCCCCCCCCCCCCCCCCCGGCGATTCTCCGACCCAGCGGGGGGTTGCAGAATCCAGCCCAAGGAGAGGCAAGGATTACAGGGATAGGGAGAGGCAAGACATGGAAGGCTTTGTAAAGAAGGATGGGGAGAATTTTAAGTTCAAGACTGGGGGTCAGAATAGGTCAGTGGGCACAGAACTGAAAGAGGAACAGGATTTGCAGTGCGCTAGAACACAGGAAGCAGCATTTTGCATGACCTCAAATTTATGGAGGGTAGATTATAGGAGGACAAGCAGGCGTCAATTGAAATAGTTAATAACACTCTAACCTGGTGGCCAATTGTCACATCAATAATGGAGTATATCACTAACACAACATTAACAACACATTGCTATCTGTCCAGCAAGACTGAAACAAGTAGCTCCAGACTGGAGGCATTGAGCTACAACATAGTCTTTGTTGAATTATGAAGATTGTACATCTTTGGGACTTAGTAAACTGCTGAATGTGTAACTTCTTAAAACCATAAAATAAAAGTAGTCCTACCTTTCGACAGTTCATGCTGGATAATTAGTAACCAACAACAATATAGCACAACACACTGTCTACCGTGTTTATACTGCACGGCAGATTACACAGAGTCAGGAACAACAGGCAGAAACCTGGGCAAACAGTCTGATACCATGTAATCACCCACAACTCCATTGAACCTTCACCAGAGCACAGTTTAACAAGAGGTAAATCCTGGTGGCAGGCTGCTTTGCAATCTATTCTCACAACAAATGATTGCATTTATATTCTGCTTAAGGCAGAAACCCATCCGTGGGTGATTTGCAGAAGTGCTATTTGAGAATATAAAAATGATGCTGAAGGGAAGGACATCGGAGAGGTGAGTAAAAGTTTAATTAAAGTCTGAGAGTTATAAGGAGGCCCTTAAAACGAGAGGAAGTTGTGGAGAGGTTTAGGGAAGGAATGACAGGACTTAGGACAAGGCAGCTGAAGGCACGGCTGCCAATAGTCTAGTCATGTGATCCATGCTCCTGGACACATGGGGCGCGAATCTCCCAGTCCCGCGCCGGGCCGGAGAATCGGCGCAACCGCGCCACGCCGCCCTGAGGCCATGTGGAAAAAGCAGAGTCCCGCCGGCGCCGTCAACACCTGGTCGCTGCTGGCGGGAACTCTGCGCGAAGGGTCGGGGGGGTGGCCTGTGAGGGTGGGGGGGGGGGGGGGGGGGGGGCTCCGATGGGGTCTGGCCCACGATCGGGGCCCACCAATCGGCGGGCCGGTCTCTCTCCCCCCCCCCCCCCGGTCCTACTTTGTTGCGCGTCCAGCCCCAGAACCCCCGCGCCATGTTGCGTCGCGGCCGGCGCGTTCAGTAAGGCCACCGCGCATGCGCGGGTTGGCGAGTTGCCACTGCACATGCTAGGGTTGGCGGCGCCCCCGGTGCGTGCCAGGAAGTGAGGCTGGAGTGGCGTGAACCACTCCAGTGCCGTGCTGGCCCCCTATGGGGGTCAGAATCGCTACTGCCCGCACCCGCTTTGCGCCGTTGTGGGATGCGACGGCGTTCATGACGGCGCGGGCACTCTGTCCTGCGATCGGAGAATCGCGCCCATGCTGTTTTGGCTTGATCGTATATTCAGCAGAATCTCTGCAACGGTGCTATTAAATTCTGGGAAGACAATGGCAGTGCCAATGCAGGGCAAACACTTCACAATTCAATTTCCCTTTGAATATATTTTTCTGTCTTATTAATAGAGCTCACGAGCACAAGAAATGTTTGTTGAGTCCGAAGATCGTCAGTTCAAGTCGCAATCCTGAGACACGACCACAAAATGCAGAGCGGCCACACCCACTGAGGGAGTGCAGCACTGCTTCAGCAGCTGCCTGTTGGATGAAGCTGGCTCGAAACCCTGGAACTCCCTCCCAAACAGCACTGTGGGTATACCTACAGCACAGGGATGGCAGCGGTTTAGGGAGGCAGATCACCAGCTTCAAGGGTAGGTAGGGATCAGCAGTAAATGCCGATCTGGCCGTAAGCAAATAAATCTTTAAAGCAGAGTTCATCGTTCCCATCAGGTGTTTAATTTAAAATTTCCCAGGTCACGAGGGGGGCACGGTGGCGCAGTGGGTTAGCCCGGCTGCCCCACAGCCTTTGATCCCAGCCCCGGGTCACTGTCCGTGTGGAGTTTGCACATTCTCCCCGTGTCTGCGTGGGTTTCACCCCCACAACCCAGAAAGATGTGCAGGGTGGGTGGATGGGCCATGCTAAATTGCCCCTTAATTGGAAAAAAGAAGTTTAAATCTATAAAAATAAATCCCAGGACACCATTTTGAGGAGGAGCCGTTGGGGGGGGGGGGGGGACTTCCCAGACCAAAGGAGACCCTAGTTGGTCGGGGACAGGGCGTGGTGGCATCATGGCATTCCCTCTGTATTCCCTCAGTGCCATCTGGGTGCTGCCAGGGTAACAGGGTGCCGAGATGGCAGGTTAACACTGCCAAGGGTCGTGCCCGGGGTGGGGGCCTCGGGGTTGAGGGGGTGTTCCCCGCAGCCTCCCCGGGATTTGTGGGGAGGAGGAGGGATCAAACATAATGGGGAGGGGGGGCTGAATAGGATGGGAGAGGGGGGAAATGGGAAAATAGGATCGGAGAGTGGTCAGCCTTCCAAAATGGGGCTGGTTTAGCTCACTCAGCTAAATCGCTGGCTTTTAAAGCAGACCAAGCAGGCCAGCAGCACGGTTCGATTCCCGTACCAGCCTCCCTGGACAGGTGCCGGAATGTGGCGACTAGGGGCTTTTCACAGTAACTTCATTGAAGCCTACTCGTGACAATAAGCGATTTTCATTTCATTCATTTTCAAATGGCACCCGATCTACGAGGAGCCTTTCCTCCTGCTGACCTTCAACAGGAAATGACTCCGAGTGCGGCCTCAGCAGAAAGAAACTCCTTGAGGCTGAAAAAAACCCAGCAGGGCCGTTGCATAGCCAAGTGTTTCTCGATGTTGCAGCCATGGTTAACATGCCCAAAACTGGACATAGATTTTTTTCCCGGTTGAATCGCACCCTATATGTAGTTAGAGGGCAACCACATCACTGTGAGGTAAGATGAGGAGGTCAGGCCTCTGTGAACCACCAGTCCGGGGACTGAACCCATAACGTTGGCATTATTCTGCGTTACATACTAGCCAACTGAGTGAATCAACCCAACACTCATCATGAAAGGCACTATATAAATGTAAGTCTTTTTGTTGTTTGTGAAAGAGTTGGAGATACAGATCACAAGACAAATGAATACACACGGGGAAAACTATTGAATTCATCAATCCAAACAGAACCTGCAAAGCTGCGATCATAACATCTATCGACTTCTTAACAATTCCTCCTTTCCCTGCTCTAAGTGAATGAACACGCCACAAAATGCAATGAGTGACCCAGTTGCCTCATTAATTGTAAATTGGTTGCTTCCTCATGCTGAGAGATTCTGGAATTTCTGAAACTCAGTTCCTCTGTTAATGCTTGATGCGACCATCAATTCACGCGAGCCAGAGAGTTGAAGTGAACAGTGGCTCTAATCGACTAGAACAGTGCCTGCCTGCGACTGCTCTGTGACTGAGAGCTGCCTACAGGGCTGCTGCTCTTTATACCTCCCCTCAAGGGGCGGAGCCAGGGGCGGATTCATTCTATGTAATATCATACAACGGTCCATAGGTGGAGCCCACATGGGCAACAGCGTGATACAGTGTAATACATGGTGAATGGTTAGTACAATACCTTCACCACGGTGCTCAACTTAAACATATTTGGAATGTCAGAAGTGGAGTCAGCTGGTGGTGTTGTTGGTGGGGAGGGGTCAATCTAAAGACCTCAGTAACAAGAGGCCACAAGTCAATAACACACAAGGAAGATCATTAGGTCCACCTTCATGCATCCATCCCAAAAAAGCCTTCAAATCCCAGCATTGCAGCATCCAATCAACTCTTAAATGACTCCAGGGATTTCAGGTGTACTACTGTATCTGGCAGTCTATTTCCTGTATCGTTTACTCTCCGTGAATAAGGGCTTGCTGATATCAGTCCGTAATTTGCCTTTTGCTAGTTTGAACTGCGAGTCGTTTCATCTTTCCAATTTAGTTCACAGAAATATTTCAGATGCATCTTTTCCAGTCCTTAATCTCACATCATTCATAATATCACCTTTCGGACAACTTTCAATTTAGAAATGTCCAAAGTTCTCCAATCTTTCGACTGAATCTTTAGCACTGGAGATCAAGCTCCTGCATCATCTCTGCATTCCCTCTCCAATCTTGAGTGTCTCCCTAGGGTCTTGGCGACATTTGTGAACACAGTACTCAAGTTGTAGTCCGATCGAAGCCCTGTATAATTTGACCACAACTTTCTCAGCCTTGTATTACATAAGAACATAATAAATAGGAGCAGGCGTGAGCCAATCCAATCGATGGGATCATGGCAGCTTTTCTACCTTCCTGCACTATCCCCATATCCCTAGGTTCCTTCAATATCCAAATATTTGTCAATCTCGGAATATATTCAAGGCACTCTGGGTAAAGAATTTCAAAGATTCATAGTGAAGAATGAAGAAATGTCTCCTCAATTCAGTCCCAAACTGGTGGATCTCTTACTCTGCGACTGTGACCCCTGGTTCTAGATACCCCAACCAGAGGAAACATCCTCCCAGCATCGACTCTGTCAAGTCCCTGAGTGTTTCATTGATGTTATTGAAGAACACCCAAAATGTAACTTCTTTCCTCAAATCAACAGCAGACTGACTGACTCTTTAATAAGATAATTGAGGCAAGATCCCTTTAAAAAAAAAAAAAATTTAGAGTATCCAATTAATTTTTTCCAAATAAGGGGCAATTTAGCCTGGCCAATCCACCTAGTCTGCACATCTTTGGGTTGTGGGGGTGAAACCCATGCAGACACAGGGAGAATGTGCAAACTCCACACAGACAGGGACCCAGAGCCGGGATCGAACCTGGGACCTCGGCGCCGTGAGGCTGCAGGGCTAACCACTTTCATAAGATCCCTTTTTAAAGTAATGTAAACAGGAAATGTTTCCCAACATACACGCGAGGCCCCCATGACACTGGCCCTTCCTTCCAATGACACTATAGACTTCAGGCATGAACTTTCTGTCGTGTGACAAACTCTGCCACAATCTTTAAGACTTGCCACCCAAAAGGGCATTTTTCCAAAACAGCCCCTGGACAAAGCAACTGCTAACTCTTAGTAATAACTGACTTCGCTCTATGAATATTACACCAACCAAGGTGACAGGAGCAGCACATGTTGTAATCGATTGCAAGTTAATGCTCAACAAACACAGAGCTGGTGGTTTGGGAATCCTTAAACAACCCGCTTGAACTCCCAGCGTTAAAGCCTCGTTATTACTTCTCCCGTAGCCTCGTCACTTACAAGCAGGAGGATGGTGAAGGAGGTTAAAGAGCCAAATACAAAATTACATCCTGACTGTGGCCATTGCCTCTGTTATGACGGCTAATATCAGGATGCCCAAGGAATCCAACGTGGACTCTACGTTGACATATTTAAATCAGGATTCCCACAGTACATTTGGAAGCCCGGTTTCCCAAGGTTGGGAAAGGTGGCAGCGAAAGGGAGGTAGCTGCGCCAGACAAGGTGATGTTTCAGCATTCTTTGTGGGCCAGCTGCAGCAGACGTATTTCCCCTATACAGCTTTCCCCCTCCCCCTACATTGGTCAAATGTGTATATTAATGTCACAACGGCAGTACGGTAGCATTGTGGATAGCACAATCGCTTCACAGCTCCAGGGTCCCAGGTTCGATTTCGGCTTGGGTCACTGTCTGTGCGGAGTCTGCACATCCTCCCCGTGTCTGCGTGGGTTTCCTCCGGGTGCTCCGGTTTCCTCCCACAGTCCAAAGATGTGCAGGTTGGGTGGATTGGCCATGATAAATTGCCCTTAGTGTCCAAAATTGCCCTTAGTGTTGGGTGGGGTTACTGGGTTATGGGGATAGGGTGGAGGTGTTGACCTTGGGTAGGGTGCTCTTTCCAAGAGCCGGTGCAGACTTGATGGGCCGAACTGTAAATTCTATCTATCTATTTAATCATTTGAATTTAAGAGTTCAGGACCATTATAAACATTAACTCTTGGTTTATAATCTTTTATTTTTTTTAAAATAAATTTAGTGTACCCAATTATTTTTTTTCAATTAAGGGGCAATTTGGCATGACCAATCTAAACAGCACAGCTTTGGGTTGTTGGGGTGAAACCCACACAGACACGGGGAGAATGTGCAAACTGCACACGGACAGTGATCCAGGGCTGGGATTGAACCCGGGTCCTCAGCGCCGTAGTCCCAGTGCTAACCACTACGTCGCATCCCGCCCTAGGTTTACTACTTTTTATGACCTCAAATATTAGATTTCAGTCTGTAATTCACTCCGACAGAATCCCGAAAGTGCAGAAAGAGGCCATTCGGCCCATCGAGTCTCCCCGACCCTCAGAGAGCACCCCACCTCGGCCCATGCCCCTGCCCTGTACCTGCAACCCCACCTGACCTGCACAACTTTGGACTCTTAAGGGACAATTTCTCTTGGCCAATCCACCTATCCATGGGACTGTGGGAGGAAACCGGAGCACCCGAAGGAAACCCTTGGGGAGAAAGTGCAAACTCCACACAGACAAACTCCTGTTTCTGCATTGTGCCACATATAGATCGATGTAGACCATTCAAATTGTTCAAATAGATTCCAGCCTGTAACTTACTCCATAAATAAGTATTTGGAACTTTTCAATTTGATTCCTAAGTGTGACTCACTATCAGAGACCCAGCATTCGACTAATAAGTAACAGAACACCCCGGATTAGATTCCAACCTGACACTTATCCTGGCTACCTGTTACTGACTGAACTGTAAGAAAAGTTCTGGGTTCAGATTACCACATAAAACCGTCAGAACTTTGATCTGTTTGCTCATAGAATCACTGGAACCATTGCCCACAGACCGAAGTTGGCTGAGATGGCACACACTCCCGGGGCTGATGTTGTTAATCAACAATAATGATTGTACAACTTTAAATCAGATGACAGTCATCCAGAGGACCAGAGGACCAGAGGAACAGAGCCCCCCCCCCCCCTCCCCCTCCTCCTCCTCCTCCTCCACCTCCACCCTCCCTCCCTCCCTCTAGCTAATCTAGCTGGATTAAGTGAGCAGTTTGGACAGGAGCTGTCATTGCACAGAGCTGGGGCTGGTCAAACGCACAGCAAACAGGTCAAGAAGTTCAGGTGAGTCTGGACTTACCTGGAGAGCAGCAGGTATTTTGGGGTGAACAGGTAAGCTCCTTGGGTCCGCTCAGCTATCTACAGGAATCCACCTGAGTGACAATGTTTGCTGTGGCAACCCAAACATCCTGCCAAACCGTACGGACAAGAGCCCTCTCCCCTGGGGTTATATCCTCTCCGACATGTGAAGGTAATTTCTTGTTGTTACATTTCAGCCTAACAGCGCTCCCGGGAACTCGCCACTGAAATGTCTTTCCCAATACTGACCTTTGCAACGTGATATCACTGCATTCCTAAAAAAGGAAGTGCGCTCTCTCCATGGTTACCACCACTCCACCTGTCTCCACACACACACACACACACACACTGGGCTGTTTCACTGCACAGTCTTTAGCTGCAGCACTCTGCGTTTTTAGCTGCCTTTGCAGCAAAGCCTGATTTACCTCCTCCTCCTGCTGCTGTCACCCCACACAGACTCTCCACTCCGGGCTGCAATCTCCTGCTCACTCACTCAACTCTTCCTTTGTCCTCTTTCCCTCTGCAAAACGATTGACCAACTTTCCCTTTTCTCCCCCATTTACTCTGGGATTTATCTGTTTTGTGGGCGAGTTGGTGAATCCCGGTGGCGTCACTGATGGGCTGGGCCAGGAGGAGTGACTGAGCTTCCTCACAGTGTGAGGCTGTCGGATTGTCCATCAGCTGATTCAGGGCCACAGCTCCTTGGCCAGCCAATCCCTTCAGTACCGCTTGTTCAGTAATTCATCCCCATTACCTCTCCCCCCCTCCTCTCCCCCTCCTCCTCTCGCCCTTCTCACCCTCCTATCCTCTCCCCTGTCCTCTCCCCCTCTCTCCCTCCTGTCCTCTCCCCTCCTGCTCCCCCTCCTGTCCTCTCCCCCTTCCTCTCCCCCCTCCTCTCCCCGTCCTCCTCTCCCCTTCTCACCCTCCTGTCCTCTCCCCCTCACTCCCTCCTCTCCCCCTCACTCCCTCCTCTCCCCTCCTTCTCACCCTCCTCTCCCCTCCTTCTCACCCTCCTGTCCTCTCCCCCTCACTTCTCCCCCTTCTCTCCCCCTTCTCAACCTCCTGTCCTCTCCCCCTCACTTCTCCCCCTCCTCTCCCCTCCTTCTCACCCTCCTGTCCTCTCCCCCTCACTTCACCCCCTTCTCTCCCCCTCTTCTCCCCCTGCCCTCCCCCCGCCCCCCCTCCCCTCCCCCCCCGCCCCCTCTCCCCCTCCCCCCCCGCCCCCTCTCCCCTCCCCCCCGCCCCCTCTCCCCTCCCCCCGCCCCCTCTCCCCTCCCCCGCCCCCTCTCCCCTCCCCCCGCCCCCTCTCCCCTCCCCCCCGCCCCCTCTCCCCTCCCCCCCGCCCCCTCTCCCCTCCCCCCGCCCCCTCTCCCCTCCCCCCGCCCCCTCTCCCCTCCCCCCGCCCCCCTCTCCCCTCCCCCCGCCCCCTCCTCCCCCGTCCTCTCCCCCGTCCTCTCCCCCTGCCCTCCCCCCCTGTCCTCTTCCCCTGCCCTCCCCCCTGTCCTCTTCCCTGCCCTCTCTCCCCTGCCCTCTCCCCCTGCCCTCTCCACTGCCCTCATCCCCCTGCCCTCCCCTGCCCTCTCCCCCTGCCCTCCCCTGCCCTCTCCCCCCGCCCTCCCCTGCCCTCTCCCCCTGCCCTCCCCTGCCCTCTCCCCCTGCCCTCCCCTGCCCTCTCCCCCTGCCCTCCCCTGCCCTCTCCCCCTGCCCTCCCCCCCCTGCCCTCCCCCCCTGTCCTCTCCCCCCTGTCCTCTCCCCCCTGTCCTCTCCCCCCTGTCCTCTCCCCCCTGTCCTCTCCCCCCTGTCCTCTCCCCCTGCCCTCTCCCCCCTGCCCTCCCCACTGCCCTCCCCTGCCCTCCCCCCATCCTCCCCTGCCCTCCCCCCATCCTCTCCCTGCCCTCTCCCCCTGCCCTCCCCCCCTGCCCTCCCCCCTGCCCTCCCCCCTGCCCTCCCCCGCCCTCCCACTGCCCTCCCCCCATCCTCCCCTGCCCTCCCCCCATCCTCCCCTGCCCTCCCCCCATCCTCCCCTGCCCTCCCCCCATCCTCCCCTGCCCTCCCCCCATCCTCCCCTGCCCTCCCCCCATCCTCCCCTGCCCTCCCCCCATCCTCCCCTGCCCTCCCCCCATCCTCTCCCCGCCCTCCCCCCATCCTCTCCCCGCCCTCTCCCCCTGCCCTCCCCCCTGCCCTCTCCCCCCTGCCCTCCCCCCGCCCTCCCCCCCCTGCCCTCCCCCCGCCCTCCCCCCGCCCTCCCCCTGCCCTCCCCCCCGCCCTCCCCCTGCCCTCCCCCCGCCCTCCCCCCTGCCCGCCCCCCGCCCTCCCCCCTGCCTCTCCCCCCCTGTCCTCTCCCCTGCCCTCCCCCCTGCCCTCTCCCCCCCCTGCCCTCCCCCCCTGTCCTCTCCCCTGCCCTCCCCCCCTGTCCTCTCCCCCCCTGCCCTCCCCCTCCTGCCCTCTCCCTCCTGCCCTCCCCCTGCCTTCCCCCCCGCCCTCCCCCACTGCCCTCCCCCCCTGCCCTCCCCCCTGCCCTCCCCCGTCCTCTCCCCTGCCCTCCCCTTGCCCTCCCCCCTGCCCTCCCCCCCTGCCCTCCCCCCTGCCCTCCCCCCTGCCCTCCCCCCCGCCCTCCCCCCTGTCCTCTCCCCTGCCCTCTCTCCCCCTGCCCTACCCCTGCCCTCCCCCTGCCCCTCGTCCCTGCCCTCCCCCTGCCCCCTCTCCCCCATCCTCTCCCCTGCCCTCCCCCTTGCCCTCCCCCTGCCCTCCCCCCCTGCCCTCCCCCCTGCCCTCCCCCCTGCTCTCCCCCTGCCCTCCCCCTGCCCTCCCCCCTGCCCTCCCCCTGCCCTCCCCCGCCCTCCCCCCCGCCCTCCCCCGCCCTCCCCCCTGCCCTCTCCCCCCCCTGCCCTCTCCCCTGTCCTCCCCCCCTGCCCTCTCCCCCCCTGCCCTCCCCCCTGCCCTCCCCACCCCTGTCCTCTCCCCTGCCCTCCCCCCCTGCCCTCCCCCCGTCCTCTCCCCTGCCCTCCCCTTGCCCTCCCCCCTGCCCTCCCCCCCTGGCCTCCCCCCTGTCCTCTCCCCCTGCCCTCTCTCCCCCTGCCCTCTCCCCACTGCCCTCCCCCCGCCCTCACCCCTGCCCTCCCCCCGCCCTCCCCCTGCCCTCCCCCTGCCCTCCCCCCGCCCTCCCCCTGCCCGTCCCCCCGCCCTCCCCCTCGCCCCCCCCCCCCTCCCCCGCCCTCCCCCCGCCCTCCCCCCTGCCCTCTCCCCCCCCTGTCCTCTCCCCTGCCCTCCCCCCCTGCCCTCTCCCCCCCCTGCCCTCCCCCCTGTCCTCTCCCCTGCCCTCCCCCCTGCCCTCCCCCCCTGCCCTCCCCCCCTGCCCTCCCCCCCCTGCCCTCCCCCCTGCCCTCCCCCCCTGCCCTCCCCCCCTGCCCTCCCCCCTGTCCTCTCCCCCTGCCCTCTCTCCCCCTGCCCTCTCCCCACTGCCCTACCCCTGCCCTCCCCCTGCCCCCTCTCCCTGCCCTCCCCCTGCCCCCTCTCCCCCGTCCTCTCCCCTGCCCTCCCCCTTGCCCTCCCCCGCCCTCCCCCCCTGCCCTCCCCCCTGCCCTCCCCCCCTGCCCTCCCCCCTGCCCTCTCCCCCTGCCCTCTCCCCCCTACCCTCTCCCCCCTGCCCTCTCCCTCCTGCCCTCTCCCCCCTGCCCTCCCTCTCCTCTCCTCATTCTCTTCCCCCTCCCCCTCCTCTCCTCCTTCTCTCCTCCTTCTCTCCCCCTCCTCTCCTCCTTCTCTCCCCCCCCCTCCTCTCCTCCTTCTCTCCCCCTCCTTTCCTCCTTCTCTCCCCTCCTTTCCTCCTTCTCTGCCCCCTCTCCTCCTTCTCTCCCCCTCTCCTCCTTCTCTCCCCCCTCTCCTCCTTCTCTCCCCCTCTCCTCCTTCTCTCCCCCTCTCCTCCTTCTCTCCCCCTCTCCTCCTTCTCTCCCCCTCTCCTCCTTCTCTCCCCCCTCTCCTCCTTCTCTCTCCCCCTCTCCTCCTTCTCTCCTCTCCTCCTTCTCCTCCTCCCCTCTCCCCCCTCTCCTCCTTCTCTCCCCCTCTCCTCCTTCTCTCCCCCCTCTCCTCCTTCTCTCCCCCTCTCCTCCTCCTCTCCCCCCCTCTCCTCCTTCTCTCCCCCTTCTCTCCCCCTTCTCTCCCCCTGTCCTCTTCCCCCTGTCCTCTCCCCCCTGTCCTCTCCCCCTCCTCTCCTCCTTCTCTCCCCCCTCCTCTCTCCCCTCCTCTCTCCCCTCCCCCTCTCCTCCCCTCCTCGATATCAGCAGCAGAGTGCAGCCTGGAACCTGACACAGGCTGACAGCACTAACTGACAATCCTCCGGATATCACCCTGGGGTCTCCCGGAATTTAACATTAATCTTTGGGATGTGCGGCGTGTGACACCCAGGAGTAAATCCAGAGGGATGCAAAGAAAGATAAAACCCCCACTGGGTATTTTAAAAAGTGGGGTATTTTTTCATCGCAGTTGGACCAAGCTAACAGCACCGAAATCACAAAGTTTCTTCAAGTCGCCTAAACCAGTGATGGGCAACCCAGGGTGGACCACATGTGTGTCCAACCCCCCCTTCATCTCATTGGGCCACAAGAGTGAAATCAGGGCTTCTTCACTAACCATTACCCCATGAATAAGGTTAAATACATTTAATACAAGCCAAGTATTTCACAACAAGTTAGAGAAAATGCTTAATCGTTTATATATTGATAGAACTGTCATCAACATCGTATGGTAAAAACAAAAGGATTATTTACACTTTGGAGGCCGAGGGAGCGCACGGCTCTTACAGTCAATGTTGTGAGCGATCACTTCACTCAATTCACTCGCCCTCGCTTTATGTGTGTATCACCTCAGTCACATCGGTAGGTGGCACGGTGGCACAGTGGTTAGCACTGCTGCCTCACAGCTCCAGGGTCCCGGGTTCAATTCCAGCCTCGGGTGACTGTCTGTGTGGAGTTCGCACATTCTCCCCATGTCTGCATGGGGTTTTCCAGGTGCTCCGGTTTCCTCCCACAGTCCAAACATGTGCAGGTTAGGTGGTTGGCCATGCTAAATTGTCCCTTACTGTACAAAAGGTTAGGTGGGGTTACTGGGATAGAGTGGAGGCATGGGTTTTGGTAGGTTGCTCTTTCCAAGGGCTGGTGCAGACTCGATGGACCGAATGGCCTCCTTCTGCACTGTAAATTCTATAATCTAAGATCTAAACTACACAGATGGAGATCAGTGGAAAGTAGCAACCCTGCGCGTGGGCAATGGTCAACAAAATTCTGGTAGGCCACACTCAGAACATGGCACATTTGGGAAGAATAAGGAGCTGGATTTGAACAAGATAGGAAGAGGAGGAGGCCACAGCCTCCAGCACATGTTGTGCCATTCGTTGAGATTATGGCTGATCTGTGACCTAACTCCAGTCTCACATCTCTTCATACTCTTAGCTGACAAAAAATATTAATCTCTGGTTTAAAATTACAATTGATGTAGCATCATTTTGAGATGTTCTAAATTTTGCGTGGAGAAATGTTTCCCAAATTCACCCCTGAAAGGTCTGGCTCTAATTTTTAAATGATGTAATGAACAACAACAGGGGACATGAAATTAAGGTCAGGGGCAGGAGATTTCGAAGGGATTTGAGGAAAATCTTTTTCACCCAGAGGAAGGTGGGAATCTGGAACTCGCTGCCTGAAAGGGTGGTGGAGACGGGAACCCTCACAACATTTAAGAGGCATTGAGATGAGTACTTGAAACGCCATAGCGTACAAGGCTACGGGCCATGTGGTGGAAAATGGGATTAGAGTAGATAGGTGTTTGATAGTTAGAAAAGACACGATGGGCTGAACGGCCTCTTTCTGTTCTGTAAAACTCTGTGGGTGGGATACTTCAGCCGTCCCCACCTGCCGACCCGAAATTCCCGCCCGAGGTCAACGGACCTTAACATGGTTCCCGTCCTGTATTTGGCGATCTTGCTGCGGGCGCGAATCCAGCCCGATGACTTTGTGACAGTTCACAGTCGGCGATTAGGGGGTCACTTTGGTCCAGCTATCCAATGATGGCCATAGCCTTCCTCCTCAGTCAGAGCATCCAATTGTTTGTTACTTGTTTCCAGGGATCTTTACCCCCACTGTCCCACCTGGACGTCTGTACCGTCTGTTGATGTGTGTGCAGAACCATCTCCTGATATCTGTTCTATTTCGTCTATTCTCAGTTTGAACGTTGACCCTTTATCCTACTGTTTCAGTTCAGCCATAGGTCTTGGGGGAGGGGGGGGGGGGGGGAGAGGGGTGGGGTGGATCAGGTAGGTGGGGGCAACGCCACATCAGATCAATCATGACTTTATCGAACAAAGAAGCAGACTTGAGGGGCCAAATGGCCTTCCCCTGTTCCTAACGATTGTACTCTTCTGCCTTAAATCGACTTCCAAATGTACCGGGCTGGATTCTACTCAGTCCAGCGCCGAAGTCATGTTCGGCACGGGGGCGGACGATCCAATTTCACGCCGAAATATGGCCTGGCGCATGTCTGGCGATTCTCCAGGACCGGAGAATCAGCGCGTTGGCGGAGTAATCCGCGCGGCTGGGGGCCCCATCGCCAGAGGCCCGCCCAGCGATCCTCCGCACCCGACCGGCCGACTTCCCAACAGCGTGGAACTAACCACCTATTGCCATTCGGGATGCAAGCATGGCGGCTGCGCACTCAGTCGACGGCCGCCCTGGTGCGGGGCGGGGGGATCGGACACGCGGGGGAGGGGGTGCCTTATCGGCAGCGTGGGGGGGGGACACAGATCCGGGCTGTCAGATGCGCGCGGCCAATCGGGGGGGGGGGGGGGGTCTACATTTTTAATCTGCCTCCACGGTCCGAGTCCGTCATGGCGCTCGGCGCGGCTGCTGGAGGACGCCTCCATGCACATGCACGGACTCAAAACCGGATGTGCGGGGGCCCGTATCCGCAGCTAAAACTGTGTGAACTACTCTGGGTCCCTGCTGGCCCCCGGCAGGGCCCCCCCGACGTGGGGGGTATGGTCCCATTTTGGGAGAATCCAGTCCACCATCTCTAATCTGTTGGTTGGTTAACTATATCAATGGCTTGTATTTATATTTATATTTATATAACATAGTAAAATATCACAAGATACTTTCCAGGACAATATAAAATTCACACTGAGCTGAAGATGGAGGTGTGAGGACTAGTGAGATTGGACATAGGGATGTGTTGAAGGAGGAGAGAGAAATGAATAAGCAGTGAGGTTTCGAAAGGGAATTCAGACTCGGTGCCTCAAGGTGGCTGCAGGCACCGCGACCATTGGTGGGGCAAAATAAACTGGGGCTGCCAAAGAGGGCAGGGTTGGAGGGGCACAAAGTTCTCAGAGGGTTACAGAGCTGGAAAAGGTCACAGAGATCGGGTGGAGTGAGGCCTTGGAGGGGTTTGAACACAGGTTTGAAATATTTCATGTATTCCTCTCCCAATCACTTCATTTCAAGCGAGACTAACACATGCCACTCGCAGCTTTCTCCATAGGTTTTGTGAACCCGGGAATCAGCGAAAGGCCGAGGACATATTTTCTCGGGTTGAAACTTTTCAAGGAAGAATGAGCATCCTTTAATTCGTTCTGTCGTCTGTTATTATTTAAACTGTAGTTCTTTTTTTTTTTAAATTTTAGATTACCCAATTATTTCTTCCAATTAAGGGGCAATTTAGCGTGGCCAATCCACCTACTCTGCACATCTTTGGCTTGTGGGGGCGAAACCCACGCAGACACGGGGAGAATGTGCAAACTCCACACGGACAATGACCCAGAGCCGGGATCGAACCTGGGACCTCAGCGCCGTGAGGCGGTTGTGCTAACCACTAGGCCACCGTGCTGCCCTGTTTAAACTGTAGTTCTGATGATATCAAAAGAATCAGGACTCAGAGGAGACACCGAACCCAGTCGTATAAAGAAATACCTGAAGCCACATTAGGTCAGTGAGTTTATGCATCGAGCAATCGGGGCTGTTTCTGTTAAAAGGGAGATGATTACAGAGTGATAGAGGTATTTAAAATTGCAAAGAGATCAGATGGTGTAGATAGAGTCAGGCTGCTTTCAATAATTTTGGGATTTATAATGAGGAACATGGATAAAAGATTAAATGGAAGATATTTATGAGAAAATAGCAGAAACATTGTTTTGCACAGAAGTAGTGGAATGTACTGTCAGAGATAACGATTGAAGCAGAGGTCACGTCGGCATTTTAAGAATAGATTGGTTCAGTGAAAGGCGGGGAAATCACAGGATCTTGAAACAGGACGATCACATAAGCCGGAATTTTCATCATGAAGGAGAGCCCCAAAGCAGAGGGTTGGAATCCGGAAGTCCAGCCCACAAACACGGCATCCACCATTTTCACAGCGGTCAAAGGGGGTAGGTTCTAGATTGCATATCTATGGTTCACAGAGGCAACTGCATCTGTTAAGGTGCAACATCATGCCGATCTGAGTTTTGCTGGTGGGATGGCTAAAACATTAACTGTGCATTTTAGATCTGCTGGGAGAAGGTCTAATGCTTCCAGAGTCTTTTGGAGAAGTGGGGTACCCTTAGAAGAGGTGCCTTTTGGATATGGTCCCAAGACAGCTTTGGGAGAGGTCAGGTTCCCTTGGGGTGGGGGGGGGGGGCTGTCAGTGCACGGTTTGATTGACAGCTCCAAATGGTTATTCAATTTAGAAACAATTAGGCAATTGTGGGGGTGAAACCCAGACAGACACAGGGAGAATGTGCAACCTCCACACGGACAGTGACCCGATGCCTGGATCGAGCCCAGGTAGGTCCTCGGCGTCATGATGCAGCAGTGCCAACTACTGCGCCACCATGCCGCCCCGACCAAGTGGTTATACACTGTTTGAAGTGAATCTATGTATTCCAATGTTTGTTTTTATAGCGGATTAAAGAAGGTTAACTGTAATCAATGAGTTTATCAGTGTTTATTTACAATGATGAATTCATCAATAGACACTTAAGATCTTTATTTAATCTCAGCATGGATCCTGGGTCTGCCCATGGTGCATATTGGGTAAATTGGCATGGTAGCTCTAAGGGGGAAAAGGTGGTGTCTGGGGAGCATAGGTTGGCATTCAGTTAGCATTGGGGCTCTCAAGGGCCATTGGGGTGGGAACGATGCCTGAGTTGGTCTGAAGAGCCATGGGGATTGGTGGGGCGGAGGGGGGAACGTCATGAGCTGACATGGGAATGTGAAGGATGAGAGCTGGAGGGATAGAATTAGAATTCCTACAGTGCAGGAGGCCATTCAGCCCATCGAGTCTAATCTGACTCTCGGAAAGAACACCTACCGAGGCTCACTCCATCGCCCCATCCCTTTAACCCCACCTAACCTGCACATCTTTGCACTGTGGGGGGAAACCAGAGCACCCGGAGGACACCCAAGCAGAAACGGGGATAAAGTGCAAACTCCGCACAGCCAGTCACCCAAGTCCAGGATTGAAGCCGGGTCCCTGGTGTTGTAAGGCAGCAGTGCGAACCACTGTGCCACCGTGCCGCCCTGGCTTTTTTTTTAATGCCCAGACAACATGCCTTCTCCCTTTTGACAATTGGTCATCTGTATGGTCATTGACATTTTTGGCAACTTCCACATCTTCACTGAACTTCCTTTGACTCATTTGCAAGTGGGAAGAAAAACTGTCTGGTGTCAGCAACACAACGATTGGCTGATTACGATAGGAGAGTCTCTGGCATCAGGCACGCTTGTACAAGCCGGGCAGAGTGGGAGTAAAGGGGAAATTGGTAAGAAGGAGGAATAATCTTAACCGGGAAAAAAACTCCTCAGCTGGTATAGTTTGGTTTCCAATAATCAATCTGCGTTCACACATGACAATGCTCACTTTACAGGCATCATTAAGACGTTTACTGATTAATTCTGTCCATTTTGTAAGTGCTTTACTTTACTTTGTTGATATTCAGATCAGAATTGCCCCTTACAGCCAGTCCCAGAACTGGATGAAACATACAGTGATACAAGAGCAGAGGAGGGGGTGAAGAAAGCATAAGTTTCTGACCCCTTCAATACTCCCCCAGGATCTGCAAGGTTGAAGTCAGGACCAAGATGGAACTCTCTACATGGGCATGTCTGCAACAAAACTCCAGAAGCTCAACACCATCCAAGAATCAACAGCTCCCATGAGCACTATTGCCACCGCTTGACCTAATGTCCATTCTGTCCATCATCGGCACAATGTAGTTGCAGAATGAGAAGCACATGTGATAACTCACCAAAATAGCTTCAAGATCACTGCTCTAGCCTGTGACCTCTACTATCACGAAGCACAAGAGCAGCAAATTTGTGGCAACACCCTCACCTCCAAGTCACACTCCATCTTGACTTGGACCATTCTTTCAAAGGGTCAATATTCCTGGAATTCCCGATTAAACACCATAATGGGAACACTGTCACAACAACAACTTCTCAAGTTCCAGGAGAAGTCCTTGGACACTCACCTTCCCAGGAAGGTAATCTACTACACTGCGACATCATACCACAACGAAAGCTGGAATATTCAAAATATTCCAAATTTGGGAAAGAACATCCCTGGTGCAGTTCCATGGTGTACTTACATGGGTGTATTTACATGGTGTATTTATTTGGGTGTATTTACTTGGGTGCATTTACATGGTGTATTTACATGGTGTATTTACATGGTGTATTTACATGGTGCATTTACATGGTGTATTTACATGGTGTATTTACATGGTGCATTTACATGGTGTATTTACATGGTGTATTTACATGGTGCATTTACATGGTGTATTTACATGGTGTATTTACATGGTGCATTTACATGGTGTATTTACATGGTGTATTTACATGGTGTATTTACATGGTGTATTTACATGGTGTATTTACATGGTGCATTTCCATGGTGCATTTACATGGTGCATTTCCATGGTGCATTTACATGGTGTATTTACATGGTGCATTTCCATGGTGCATTTACATAGTGTATATAGTGCATTTACATGGTGTATTTATTTGGGTGTATTTACTTGGGTGTATTTACATGGTGTATTTACATGGTGCATTTACATGGTGTATTTACTTGGGTGTATTTACATGGGTGTATTTACATGGTGTATTTACATGGTGCGTTTCCATGGTGCATTTACATGGTGTATTTACATAGTGCATTTACATGGTGTATTTACATGGTGTATTTACATGGTGTATTTATTTGGGTGTATTTACTTGGGTGCATTTACATGGTGCATTTACATGGGTGTATTTACATGGTGTATTTATTTGGGTGTATTTACTTGGGTGCATTTACATGGTGTATTTACATGGTGTATTTACATGGTGTATTTACTTGGGTGTATTTACATGGGTGTATTTACATGGGTGTATTTACATGGTGTATTTACATGGTTTATTTACATTATGTATTTACACGGTGTATTTACGTAGTGTATTTGCGTGGTGTATTTGCGTGGTGTAAATACATGGTGTATTTACATGGTGTATTTACATGGTGCATTTTCACGGTGTATTTCATAGAATTTTTTTTTCATAGAATTTACAGTGCAGTAGGAGGCCATCCGGCCCATCGAGTCTGCACCGGCTCTTGGAAAGAACACCCTACCCAAGATCAACACCTCCACCCTATCCCCATAACCCAGTAACCCCACCCAACACTAAGGGCAATTTTGGACACTAAGGGCAATTTATCATGGCCAATCCACATAACCTGCACATTTTTGGACTGTGGGAGGAAACCGGAGCACCCAGAGGAAACGCACGCACACACGGGGAGGATGTGCAGACTCCGCACAGACAGTGACCCAGCCGGGAATCGAACCTGGGAACCTGGAGCTGTGAAGCAATTGTGCTATCCACAATGTTACCGTGCTGCCCAGCACCATTACATGGTGTATTTACATGGTTTATTTGGGTGTATTTACAAGGAGTATTTACTTGGGTGTATTTACATGGTGTATTTACATGGCGTATTTTCATGGTGTATTTACATGGGTGCATTTCCATGGTGCATTTACATGGTGTATTTACATGGTGCATTTCCATGATGTATTTGCATGGTGTATTTATTTGGGTGTATTTACATGGGTGTATTTACATGGTGTATTTACATGGGTGTATTTACATGGTGTATTTACATGGTGTATTTACATGGTGTATTTACATGGGTGTATTTACATAGTGCATTTACATGGTGTATTTACATAGTGCATTTACATGGTGTATTTACATGGTGTATTTACATGGGTGTATTTACATGGTGTATTTACATGGGTGTATTTACATAGTGCATTTACATAGTGCATTTACATAGTGCATTTACATGGTGTATTTACATGGTGTATTTACATGGTGTATTTTCATGGTGTATTTACATGGGTGCATTTCCATGGTGCATTTACATGGTGTATTTACATGATGTATTTCCATGATGTATTTGCATGGTGTATTTATTTGGGTGTATTTACATGGGTGTATTTACATGGTGTATTTACATGGGTGTATTTACATGGTGTATTTACATGGTGTATTTACATGATGTATTTGCATGGTGTATTTATTTGGGTGTATTTACATGGGTGTATTTACATGGTGTATTTACATGGGTGTATTTACATGGTGTATTTACATGGTGTATTTACATGGTGTATTTACATGGTGTATTTACATGGGTGTATTTACATAGTGCATTTACATGGTGTATTTACATAGTGCATTTACATGGTGTATTTACATGGTGTATTTACATGGGTGTATTTACATGGTGTATTTACATGGTGTATTTATTTGGGTGTATTTACATGGTGTATTTACATGGGTGTATTTACATAGTGCATTTACATAGTGCATTTACATAGTGCATTTACATGGTGTATTTACATGGTGTATTTACATGGTGTATTTACATAGTGCATTTACATGGTGTATTTACATGGTGTATTTACATGGTGTATTTACATGGGTGGATTTACATGGTGTATTTACATAGTGCATTTACATGGTGTATTTACATGGTGCATTTACATGGGTGTATTTACATGGTGTATTTACATAGTGCATTTACATAGTGCATTTACATGGTGTATTTACAAGGTGTATTTGCTTGGGTTTATTTACATGGTGTATTTACTTGGGTGTATTTACATGAGAGTATGTACATGCACATATTTACATGGCGTATTTACATGGGTGCATTTACATGGGTGTATTTACATGGTGCATTTTCACGGTGTATTTCATAGAATTTTTTTTGCATAGAATTTACAGTGCAGAAGGAGGCCATGCGGCCCATCGAGTCTGCACCGGCTCTTGGAAAGAGCACCCTACCCAAGGTCAACACCTCCACCCTATCCCCATAACCCAGTCACCCCACCCAACACTAAGGGCAATTTTGGACACTAAGGGCAATTTATCATGGCCAATCCACCTAACCTGCACATCTTTGGACTGTGGGAGGAAACTGGAGCACCCGGAGGAAACCCACGCACACACGGGGAGGATGTGCAGACTCCACACAGACAGTGACCCAGCCGGGAATCGAACCTGGGACCCTGGAGCTGTGAAGCAATTGTGCTATCCACAATGTTACCGTGCTGCCCAGCACCATTACATGGTTTATTTACTTGGGTGTATTTACATGGGTGTATTTACATGGTGTATTTACATGGTGTATTTACATGGTGTATTTACATGGTGTATTTGCATGGTGTATTTATTTGGGTGTATTTACATGGTGTATTTACTTGGGTGTATTTACATTGTGTATTTACATGGTGCATTTGCATGGTGTATTTATTTGGGTGCATTTACATGGTGTATTTACATGGAGTATTTGGGTGCATTTACAAGGTGTATTTACTTGGGTGTATTTACATTGTGTATTTACATGGTGCATTTGCATGGTGTATTTATTTGGGTGCATTTACATGGTGTATTTACATGGAGTATTTGGGTGCATTTACAAGGTGTATTTACTTGGGTGTATTTACATTGTGTATTTACATGGTGCATTTGCATGGTGTATTTATTTGGGTGCATTTACATGGTGTATTTACATGGAGTATTTGGGTGCATTTACAAGGTGTATTTACTTGGGTGTATTTACATGAGTGTATGTACCTGCACATATTTACATTACGTATTTACTTGGGTGTATTTACAGGTGTATTTACATGGTGCATCCACATTGTATATGTACATTGATGTATTTAAATTGATGTATTTTCATGGGTGTATTTACATGGGTGTATTTACATGGGTGTATTTACATGGGTGTATTTCCATGGTGTATTTACATGGGTGTTTTTACATTGGTGTATTTACATCATGTATGCACACAGTCTATGTACATGGATGTAGTTGCATGGTCTATTAACATGGTGCTCAATGGTCCTGTTGAACATTGAGGGTCTGGTAGGAAGGGAGACCTTCAATGCTGCTATTTCTGTTTCAAAAACACCACATACCATTCTGAAGTTCTATCACCCTTTGGCTGGATTTCCCCAGCCACATTGCTCACACTTTGGGTTGAGATCTTGCCAAAACGTTAATATTTCCCAGTGCAGATGCCACTTTCCCCCACTTCTCCCAACATGATAGCAAACCGCTCCATCCAATCATCAGTCTAGTTTTCCTTTTAGTCTTCATTCTTTTTATAATAATCTCACTTACCTTTGCCTCTATCTTGTTCCCTGCATCCCTGAACTCGCAGGCACTCCAAGCTTCAAAGCCCTGCTGTAAGAAACATTCAACACTTTGAAGCAGAAAAGATGTGGTCACATTGTAAGTTCAATTACTGAAACACAAAGTATTATTATAGTCTACGTTCAAAGACTAAACTCATTTTGGTCACCTGCTACCATCCAAAACGTAAGTCCTGGGACCAGAAATTATTTTTGCAGTGTTGAACAAATCCCCCCGCCCCCTCACCTCTAAGCTAAGAACTTCTAGTCCGCCTGTCAGAATCTAATACCGGTCACACCGCAGACAGTCACCCAAATTGGGAATCGAATCTGGGACACTGGAGCTGTGCTAACCACTGTGCTACCACGCTGCCCCATATAGGAAATTCAGGAGATTTCCCCTGAACAGTTGGGCAGCACGTTAGCACAGTGGTTAGCACAATTGCTTTAAAGCTCCAGGGTCCCAGGTTCGATTCCCGGCTTGGGTCACTGTCTGTGTGGAGTCTGCACGTTCTCCACGTGTCTGTGCGGGTTTCCTCCGGGTGCACCGGTTTCCTCCCACAGTCCAAAGATGGGCAGGTTAGGTGGATTGGCCATGTTAAATTGCCTTTAGTGTCTAAAATTGCCTTTAGTGTTGGGTGGGGTTACTGGGTTATGGGGATAGGATGGAGGTGTGGGCTTGGGTAGCGTGCTCTTTCCAAGAGCCGGTGCAGACTCGATGGGCCGAATGGCCTCCTTCTGCACTGTAAATTCTACAACTATAAGTTCCAGTATTATCAGTGTCGCCTTTTCCCATAAGAATCCCGAAGAGTTCTCCATGGTTTTTGCAATATCCAGTCCAAGCAGCAGGGTAGCATGGTGGTTAGCATAAATGCTTCACAGCTCCAGGGTCCCAGGTTCGATTCCTGGCTGGGTCACTGTCTGTGTGGAGTCTGCACGTCCTCCCCCTGTGTGCGTGGGTTTCCTCCGGGTGCTCCGGTTTCCTCCCAGTCCAAAGATGTGCGGGTTAGGTGGATTGGCCATGCTAAATTGCCCGTAGTGTCCTAATAAAAGTAAGGTTAAGGGGGGGGGGGGGTTGTTGGCTTACGGGTATAGTGTGGATATGTGCGTTTGAGTGGGGTTATCATGGCTCGGCACAACATTGAGGGCCGAAGGGCCTGTTCTGTGCTGTACTGTTCTATGTTCTAAGCCTTGACTGCTTCTGGGATGCTTTGAGATGAAGCATCAAATCTCAGGAAGCCAGGTTTACTGTTTAAATCAATCTGCAGATATTAAAAATTGCTGATACTGGCTCACCTAATGTTCTGGTTTTGCATTTTGCACACCAATGCAACATAACAAATAAAGAAGAAGCCTCTCCAAACACTTTAGTCCCACAAAATGCATCTTAAACATCTGGTCAAGAAATAAGAAGAAATAAAATGGAGACATTTGGGCATTTGTCTGTCAAGTGGCCAGTGCAGGTCCAGACGATCAGTTATTTCTCGGGCATAAACCATGCACCTTCATTGATTTTTCTTTCGCAGTTCGAACATGAGATCCATTCTCACCTCTCAAACATTTATATAATGCCTCTGACACAGTGAAAATGTTCCAAAGTGCTCCCCAGGAGCTTTGGTAAGCACTGAGCCACATAAGAAGATAGTGAAACAGATGGTTAAGGAGGCAGGTTTTATGGAGTGACTAGAGGGTTTAGGGATGGTATTCCAGCGCTCAGAGTCTATGCAGCTCAAGGTGGTCCGCAGTAGTAGAATGATGAAAATTGGGGGGTGGAAGTGACCGGAATTGGAGGATGCTGAGATCTTGGAGGTTGTCGGGTTGGATGTTATAGATTTGGGAGTGGGGTAGGGTGCTGGGTGGGTAGGGGAGGGGCAAGGCCAGGGGGCGTCTTTGACAAACAGCATCGATCCAGGAGACACACCCAGTGACTACCTCAGGTCACAAATAGCGATGGAGATTCTCCGTGATGCTGCGGTCAAACAGCCTCTGCTCGTTGATCCTTTAATCATTTTGGATGCTTTGATTCTCCTTTCATTCTAACGATTTCTCCTCACCATTTGGGTTCAGTCTTGACACCCTAGTCTATTCCCAGAATTGGGAGCTGGGCCCATGTCCCTTGGTCTGAGCTCATTTGTGAGAAGCTTGTGGATATGTCCTCCCTGCCAATTTTCCATTTCGCTCTCTGCAAATTAACCCTAATAAGACAATCATTTCCCAGGAGGGCAATCATGTTCATCCGCCAGCTGGTACGGTGCTGGGTTGCAATATGTCCATGCAATTTCAGGTTTGGTTATTCCCGTACACTCCTCACCGCATTCCCATCCCAATTGTTCGAAAACATACCTTACCCCACACCAAGTCCCATCCAGTCATCGTGTCCAATTTCTTTTTTTTTAATTTAGAGTGCCTAATTCTTTTTTTTTCCAATTAAGGGGCAATCCACCTTTCCGGCACATCTTTGGGTTGTCGGGGTGAGACCCACACAGACACGGGGAGAACGTGCAAACTCCACACGGACAGTGACCCGGAGTCGGGATCGAACCCGGGTCCTCATCACTGGAGGCAGCAGTGCTAACCACTGCGCCACCATGCTACCCATCATCTCCATTTTCATCGCTGATATTTCACTGCTGCTCTCCAAAGTATTCAATATAAACATTTCATTCAGTCTTCAAATTCCCCCTGGACCTTGCTGCACCTTTTCCCTGTGACTGCTTTAGACCTCCCGTGTCCTGCAGCCCTTCTGTGTACCCTTCCCCCTTGACGCAACTTTGGAGGGGCTGTGACTTTAGCTGCCTTGACCCCACTCTCTGGACCCCAAACCCCTCGAAACCTATATTTCTTTTTGCCCTTTTAACAGTACAGCAGCATAGTGGTTGGGTCACTGAAGTCATAATCTCAAGGGATGACTGCTGGGAATTATGCACTCAGTTAATTGAATCAGTCTGGAATATAAACTAGTATCAGTAATCCTGCCGGATTGCCACCTGGTTCATTAATGTTCCTTAGGGAAGGAAATGTGCCATTCTTACCCAGTCTGGCTTATATATGACTCCAGATCCACCGCAATGTGGTTGATTCTTCACCACAAACGTCTCAAGAGCATTAAGGATGGGCAATAAATGTTAGTCTTGCCAGTGATGCTCACATCCTGTCAAGGGGTTGGTTCAGCACAGTGGGCTAAACAGCTGGCTTGTAATGCAGAACAAGGCTTCACAGTGCAGGGTCCCAGGTTCGATTCCCCGCTGGGTCACTGTCTGTGCGGAGTCTGCACGTTCTCCCTGGAGGTTTGCGGTTGGGAGGGGTGCTCTTTCCAAGAGCCGGTGCAAACTCGATGGGCCGCATGGCCTCCTTCTGCACTGTAAATTCTATGAGCCTACGTGGGTTTCCTTCGGGTGCTCCGGTTTCCTCTCACAGTCCAAAGACGTACAGGTTAGGTGGATTGGCCATGCTAAATTGCCCTTAGTGACCAAAAAAGGTTAGGATGGGTTATTGGGTTACGGGGATAGGGTGGAAGTGAGGGCTTAAGTGGGTCAGTGCAGACTCGATGGGCCGAATGGCCTGCTTCTGCACTGTATGTTCTATGTTCTAAGGCCAGCAGCGTGGGTTCAATTCCCGTGCCGGCCTCCCCGAACAGGCGCTGGAATGAGGCGACTCGGGGCTTTTCGCAGTAACTTTATTGAAGCCTACTCGTGACAATAAGCGATTATTATTATTAATAATTGATGAAAAAAAAAATCACTTGACTTTTGACCTGCCAGCTATTTGCTGAATAGACACATTGTGTATTGGATACCGCAAGCCGTTTTGACCAGACAGTTACCCTGATCTCATAACCCTGACTGGAATTCTGCGGCTTCTCGTTTGCCACCAACAGCCGTTCCCCATCCAGAGATTTCCCAGCGACGTGAGGCGGCTTTAATGGGAAATCGCATTAGCAGTGCTAACCACTGTACCACCGTGCCACCCATTTTCAATAGAACTCTGCCTCAACAGTCAGAGCTCGAAACTTTCACTATCCCTTTGTGTGAAGAAGTGCGTCTTGACATCACCCCGAACAGTCCAGCCCGAGGATCTAGCCACGCCAGTCAATGACCAATGAGCCAGAGGTGAGGGGCTAAGTACACAACCGTCTTCACTCAATGCTGATTTGAAGGATGCTACGTGGCCAGGGGCCAGCGTGAACCAATGCAAGTCACATTATGGATCTTCCATTGGATATGGTGAGTGTGATTCTCTGTTCCCCCAATTTCTCGGTGGTGCGCCATTCGCTGGCGGGGGGCGGGGGGGGGGGGGGGGGGGGTTCTCTGCTCCCGCCGCTTGTCAATGAGATTTCCCATTAAAGCCACCCCACGCCATTGGGAAATCTGTGGGTGAGGGTCCGCTGCCGGCGGTAAAACAGCATCCCAATGGGCAGAGAATTCCAGTCGGTGTATCTCTGGCCACGGAGTCAGGGTAAATTCCACTGAACTGTCTGCTCGAAGCGACTTTGTGTTTTCCAATACACAATGGGGTGGATTCTCTGCTGTCGGGATTCTCCGCTGTCGGGATTCTCTGCAGAGCCAGCAGCGTTCCCACGCCCGGGGATTTACTGTCGGCATTGGGGCTGCCCACAATGAGAAATCCCATTGGCCGACTGGCGGGGCGGAGAATCCCGCCCAATGTCTCCATTCAGCAAATAACTGGTCCATTCTATTATTCAATTGGAAGATGGCTGATCGGTAGCTTAGCTCCATTTTCCTGCCTTTGCCATGTATCTATCGAGAGCCCTACCTAATACAAACCTACCCATCTCAATCACGTCAGCTCAAATTGGCCAAATACCCACAGCCTACCGGAGTAGAAAGTTCTAGATTTCCACCATCCTATTTGTGGAAAAAATGTGTCCTTATTTCACCAGTGAATGGCTCAGCTATAATTTTAAGTTGACGTTCCCATGTTCTTAAAACCCCCAGAAGAGGAAATTGTCTTCTCCCTATTGAATCCTTATAGCACTTTACATACCTCAAACGGATCACCCCCCGCTCCACCCCCCCCCCCCCTCCCATCTCCTAAACTGTAAAGAAATGAAAGTCATGTTGGATCAATTTACCCCTCCACGACCCTTCAACAACCTGGCCAATGTTAATAACGTCCTAGGATTTGACTTCTCATTGGAGAGTGATTAATATATAAAATATTCCCTGAGAAAGCAGACCGCAACTGTAGGTAAGTGGGAGGATTTCTCAAGTCTCGAAACCCTCTTCCCACACAGTTTGACTCTTGGAATTATCTTGCTGGTACAACAATGGTCCACACAGTAGCTAAACAAACACTACAACAAAACGTAGATAAAAGGACTGTGTGCACTTGATATACAATGATGTGCTCGAACAGATCTGCTCAATACCTTAGACTCTATATTTGCTCTGCCACTTGAGAGGTGTGTTGATGGGAGTATTCTCCCTGCTGGATCAACGAATGAGATCATGTTCATTTTTTATGAACGCATATTTTATTAAAATAAAACCATATTTGTGGCAGGGGGCGGAAATTCAACTTTTGTCCAACAGTAGTGAGGGCACACATTAATGAATTTCCTGGTCCTTCCTGTCAGCGGGATCTTCCGGAGGGTTGGGGGGGGGGGGGGGGGGGGGTGAAAATCCCACCCCTTGAGAATTAATTTTCCAGGTGAATCATGAGATTGGCAGATGATAGAATTTAAATGGTTCAATTATGATGACATTCTGCATAGGCGAGGCATTAATTCCCTTGATTATGGAAGATTAAGAGATCATCTGATTGAGGTGTTTAAGATGATTTTAAAAGTTGACAGGGTAGACAGAGAGAAATAGTTCCTCTGATGTCAGGAGACATAGGCCGGGGTCTTCCAGCCCGACATGGTGCGTCTCTTCCCCCCCCCCCCCCCCCCGTTAATACTGGGGGCCATTTAAATTGCCAATCACTTCAGCGGCCTCGTAATATCCCAGCAGGCAGCAAGGCCATAACATCCTGGCCAAAGGCTGAGAATTAAAGCTGGGGGATTCAGGGGTGATGTCGGGGAGAGTTGCTTCACACAGAGGGCAGTGTCACTAAAAAACAGTTGTGACTGGGGTCGGGGTGTGTCAATCGAACATATTCAGCAGAGTTGGTAGATTTTAGTGGGTTTTATGATTGTGGAACCTCATTGATAAACGGAGACTAAGGGGGCAGTTCCCCAAAACAATGACCAAGTGTGGGGTTCTCCGCTCCCTGAGCCACATGTTTCTCGTTGGCCCGTCAGTCGCTGGCACTGCCAATCTGCAATTTTATTGTACGATCGGGCTAGGGTTGTCCGGTGTGGGTGTTGGGGGGGGGGGGGGTGGGGGGGGGGGGGGTGCTGTGGACCCTCCCATATTGCATTCGGGCTGGGGGTGGGGGTCAGAAATCGTTTGCTACACTGGGGAGTTCTGGTGAGCGGATCTCCCCACTGTACAAAACGGGGCTATGTGTGGTCTTGGCCGTGCATTTCTCATTCAGGCCCCTTATTCAACGCGAGTTGAAGAATTTTGTTGTAGCTTGGGAAGATTCCAACTGAATTTTCCCACACTTCCAATATTATCTGCAGTGTGGAGCTAAAGGCGCTGACAGACCAGCTCCTCAGAGATTGGGACATGGTTTATACAGCGTGCCCCGATCTTGAAGTTAGGTTGAAGGTCCCTCACATGTCCCACTCACAGAAATCATGACCCCCCCTGCAGACAGGGGCAACATTTCCAACTCATGACATAGGAGGGGCAAACTCCCCCCACCACTAAATATCCACATCACCTCCCCTCCTCAAAACCACGCACACATTAGGGTGACCCACTCCCTCATCCCATCCATCCTTGCCTGCATTGGGTTTGCCCCCCCCCCCCCCCCTCAGTGAGCGATATCCAGCTACGGGGGTCACTGAAGGACTCCCCCTCCCCCCTCTCCCCCTTTAAGGCTCCCCCCCCCCTTTCCAGCCTCTCCCTTATCAGCCCCCCCCCCCCACCCTCCATGCGCCTCCTCAGGCACCACCTTCATAATCCCTCCTCAGACTCCTCTCCATGCTCCCATCAGAAACCCCCTCCCTCCATGCACCCCCCTTCAGGCTTCCCGCTGCCTTCTTGGCCCCCCTAAGGCACCCCCTCAATTCCCCCTCTTCATGGCCATGACCCCTCTCAGGCCCTGCTTGACAAAGCTTTGACAAAGAGTCATCGGACTCGAAACGTTCGCTCTTTTCTCTCCCTACAGATGCTGCCAGACTTGCTGAGATTTTCCAGCATTTTCCCTTTCGTCTCCTAAAGGCAGTTTGTTTGGGAGGCTATGGAGGGAACATCTCTCTCAGCTTTGTCAGAAGAAAAAACATACCATGGAGTAAGGGTAAGGAAAACAAGTGCAGAGATCTAGGGCGAAATTCTCCGACCCCCAGCAGGGTCGGAGAATCGCCTGGGGCCGCCTAAAATCCCGCCCCCGCCGTGGCAGAGATTCTCCACCACCCGGGAAGTGGTGGTGGCGGGAATCTCGCCACTCCGATCGGCGAGGCCCCTGCGGTGATTCTCCGGCCCGGATGGGCCGAAGTCCCGCCGCTGGGAGGCCTCTCCCGCCGCTGAGGTTTGAACCACCTCTGTAACGGCAGGACCAGTGGCGCGAGCGGGCCCCGGGGTCCTGGGGGGGGGGGGGATCGAACCCCGGGGGGTGCCCGCATGGTGGCCTGGCCCGTGATCGGAGCCCCCCGCTCAGACTCCCGGCCCGTGCCCTGGGGGCACTATTTCTCTTCCGCGGCCGCCACGGCCTCCGCCATGGCGGAAGTGGAAGAGAAACCCACATCACGCATGCGCCGACCGGCGAAAGCCTTTCGGCCAGCCCCGCTGCCGGGGGCGCTGGTTTTTTGCGCCAGTCTTCTGGTGCCAACCGCTCCGGCGTGGGGCTGGCCCCCAAAGGTGGGGAGAATTCCCCACCTTTGGGGAGGCCCGACCCATGAGTGGTTGGCGCCACTCCCCTACTCCGGGACCCTCCGTCACGCCGGGTAGGGGAGAATTCAGCCCCTGATGAGCAGCTAGCTACGGAAACTAGAGAAATGAAGAGAAGTTTCCAAGAAGTCTGAGATTAAATGTGCTAGAACAGGGAACTGTTCAGTACAGACAGACAGAGCTGAGAAGGCTGAGACACCAGAAAGACATCTGATGTGATTTTCAGCATGGTGAGATTTTACTATAACCTGTGGAACGTGAGTTGAAATAACAATGGAAATTGATGGCTCGATCTCAAATTTTGTGTAAAAGCATTTAAGACAAAAGAAACCTCAAAGGGGGTGGTGTATAATTCTGGCCTGGATTTGCTTTTGAAAATGGGGCATTGAAAGAGTCATTTGTAAAACCTGGAATGGATTTCAGAATGCAAACTGCTAAGAGAATACATAATAATGAGAGAAGATTTAAAGCATGTTTTATGGGAGTGGAGTTTGGAAACTCTTATCTGGGGCGGGATTCTCTGACCCCCCCGCCGGGCCAGAGAATCGCCGAGGGGCATCGTGAATCCCGCCCCGACGCCGGCTGCCGAATTCTCCGGTGCTGTATTTTTGGCGGGGGCGGGAATGTCGTCGCGCCGGTCGGGGCCAAGATTCTCCGCTCCGCGATGGGTCGAGCGGCCGCCCGTATTCGGCCTGCCCCGCCAACGTGAATTACACAAGGTTCTTAATGGCGGGACCTGCCTCTGCGGGCAGTCTGTGGAGTCATCGGGGCAGAGGGGCGCAGGGGGATCTGGCCCTGGGGGAGGCCCCCACGACGGCCTGGCCCGCAATCGGGGCCCACCGATCTGTGGGCGGGCCTGTGCCGTGCGGGCACTCTTTACCTCCGCGCCGGGCGCTGTAAAGCAACGCCATGGCCGGTGGGGAGAAGAAACCCACTGCGCATGCGCAGGAATCACGCCAGCGGTTCTGAGGACACGCTGGCGCTCCTGCGCAGGCGCCAACTCGCGCCGGCCGCCGGAGACCCTTCGGCTCCGATTGGCATGGTGCTAGTCACTCCAGCGCCGGCCTACCCCTGAACCTTCCGCACCTTCCGGGCGGCCTGATGCCGGAGTGGTTCACGCCACTCTTTGGCGCCGGTATGGCCTGCCCGCCAGATATCGGAGAATGATCTTCGTCTGGGAGATTCTGAGGAGAAACCGACAGATATTCACTTGGGGTTCAGAGTGGAGTGGGTATTTGACCACATCTATCTCGGTATTTAAAGGGACATTGTGTTAATGAGACAATTGTAGTTTAAGATGTATTTTGTAATCCATGTTAATCTGTAAATCTGTGTGTATTTGTTGAGCAAAGGGGGAATAAAGGAATACTGTATAATAACCTAACTTTTCACGTTTAATAAACGTTTTCCTTGTTGAAACTAATTAGCGATCCTGTGACTCTATTCCTCCATGTTTTAGAAAATAAAAGTAAAAGTTATGCTCTTTTGAGTCAGAGTTTCATTCTGGGATCTTCCTGTCCTGATATAACATCAACTGGGATGGGATCGTAGCAAGAACAACAGATCTCTGGATCACTAGGTATATGGAACAAAGTTGAGTAAATGAAGTTGAAGTAAATAGTTTATCTGGATATAGTTAAAAATCACGTGCTGGGCACAAACTAACATTCCGCAAATCTTTCTTGAGCGTAACCTTCGGCCATATTCCGATGTCAATAGTTACCAACATCGAGCAATTACAGGTGAGCGAACATGAGGTTTCATAGCATGTTCCTTCTTCACTGTCCCAACAGTGGCTGTCCAGGGCAAGTGTGGGAGTTTGTATGCTAGGATTGGAAAGGACTCCCAAATCTGGAAAAGGAACTATCGGAAAGGAAGGAATTGGGAATTGGAACTCTAACCAGATTCTCCTGTTCGCCAAATGCGCGGAACACCACCGAACATCACTAACACACTGTCCCACCAAAAAGACAAGTTCAAGACTTCCTGGAGACACCAACAATCGAAGCCCTGGCACATGATTGACTTTGTCACCGCCCGATCCCGAGACCAAAGGATGCCCCCATCACCATAGCGATGACCAGTGCCGATGACTGTTGGACAGACCACCGGCTCATCCGCTCCCCTATGTTCATCAAACTCCATTGGAAGCAGCGGAAGATGAAGAAACAGCGCATAAAAAAGATTAATGTTGAGCGGCCTCAAGATCCAAGCATGCTAATGAACTTCCAACAATGTCTTTCCAAAATCTTCAAAGTGTCCATTCTAATAGAGTGAAGGAAAACTGGAAAGAGCTGAAGATTGATTGGCTGGTGGCCGATGGATTGACCAGGGACCATATTCTGCCCAGCAACAGACAGTGATTGGGTCCTACCAGGAGGGCTTTTTTCAGAGGAACTGGCAGAAAGCTCCTAGATGCTGAGGGGAATGGCTGTGTGCTGCTCTCTCTGTCTCTCTTTCTCCCAAATGTTTCCTGCCTGCAGTTTCTGAGTCTGCAGGGGAGTCTCGAGATCCTGATGAATCTACAATGAAAACAATTGCAGACTGAAGGTAAAGACATCCAACTGGAGGCCTAGACAGAAAGAATCTAACTGGAAGATGTCCACCTCAAACAGAGACTTTAACCTTTTACTTTTCGGTTTTTTTACACCCGTCCCCTCTGTGTTTGTTTGTCTTATTTGTGTGCAGAGGGTGGGGAGAGTAAAAGGCGGGCGGGGGGGGGGGGGATTGGAAATTATAAAATAATTAACCAGTTGCAGTTCTACCTATTTAATTATAGTTACTGTTATTGATAAAAGTTACATGTGTTTAAATTTACAAGCCTGGTGACTAGTTATTGGGCAGCCAATGATCAAAGACTTACGGTATTTTTAACATTACGAGTTAATGTCACCTGCGTTACGACTCTGGGTAAATTGGGGCTGGGATTGCTCGCAGACTAGCCCAGGGTATAGTAACAATGTCGCCGACAGCCCTCGCTAATGGAAAAAGACTGGAAGCTTTGAGGTTAAGACAATAGTCAAGCAGGGATGGGTCATCGTCCCCACCCTTTTATTCATCTTCATCATCCTCCACCTTGTCAAGAACAAACTTCCCTATGGAGTGGACATCGTCCACAGGATGGACGGAAAACCTTTCCACCTCAATCGTTTGAAATCCAGGAATAAAATGATAGTGACATCACTCGAGGGACTTTAGTATGTGGATGACATCGGCATCTACACTCTCTCAGAACAGAATCTCTAAGCCGCGCTTGACACCTTCGTGGAAGCATACCAAAGAATCGGTCTCAGCCTTAGCCGCAAGAAGAGTCAAGTCCTTTACCAACCAGCCCCTGGGAAAGATCCGGTCTCTCCCTCCACCAAGATCAATGGAGAAACCTTACCAAACGTGGAACCTTACCCATACCTGGGGAATCACCTCTCCTCCGAGGCTGACATCGACGCGGCGATCCAACATTGTATCCAATCCACGAGAGCTGCTTTCGGGCTCCTAAGGACGTGAGTCTTTGAACACCGTGACATCCGTGCTGACATCAAGATCCTCGAGTACAAAGCTGTCATCCATCCAACTCTTCTACGTGGCTCAGAATCATGGACTATTTACAGACACCACTTCAAGGCCCAGGAGAGATACCAGCAACGCTGTCTGGGATGGACTCTCCGCATCAGCTGGGAGGACAGGCGGACTAACATTAGTGTCCTTACAGGAACCAAGAGCATCTGCATCGATGCCATGATCATCTGAAACCATCTCCGCTGGGCCGACCATGTGTCCCGACTGCCAAAGCAAACCTTCTTTGCCCAACTGAAGGAAGGCTTCCGAATGAGAGAAAGACAAAGGAAGTGCTTCAAAGACACCCTGAAATCTTACCTCGAAATGCAACATAGTCTTCACCGCCTGGGAGACCCTTACTCGGAAGAGACCTACCCGGAGGAAGCTCCTGATGGAAGGGACACAATCGTTCAAGACACCCAATGACATGAGGAGGCCAGGAAAAGGAGCCTGAGGAAGGAATACCAGCGATCTAGAGTGTAAGGACCGATCCCAGCTCCTGGAAACACCCGTCAAATGTGCGGTTGAAGATGTAGGTCTAGGATCCGGATCATCAGCCACGCAAGAACCCGCAGAACCCGTGACCAGAAACACGACCCTGATGATCATACCCGTTAACGAGTGACCGCCGAAAAAGAGAAGCGAGTTTGGATTGGTCACTCCCTGTCAGTGACATCATAATCAGAACGGGAAAATTTTCTCTGATCACCTGCAGCAAAAGAGCCAATCTGTTCCAGCATCACACCCCAGCACGTGGCTTAGAGCAAGCTGCTACAGTTAGACTGAGTTACTACAGTTAGATTAGCAGAGAGTCGAACTCATTTGAGAACTGTGTTCTCAGGGGCTGTTTAGCTCACAGGGCTAAATCGCTGGCTTTGAAAGCAGACCAAAGCAAGCCAGCAGCACGGTTCGATTCCCGTAACAGCCCCCCCGAACAGGCGCCGGAATGTGGCGACTAGGGGCTTTTCACAGTAACTTCATTTGAAGCCTACTCGTGACAATAAGCGATTTTCATTTCATTTCAATTTCATTTCATTTCAATAAACACGTTGAACTCATTTCAGAGTCTGGAGCATCCTTTAGTTAAGACTGCATCAAGTAGCAGCCTGTGTTATCCGAAACAGCACAACACAACAAAATAGCCAGCACTGGGACAATAGACTGACCGGCCTCCTTCTATGCTATACCATTCTATAATAAAGAGTGCTGGGTTATGGACTTGTTCTTAAGTTTGGCTGAGGGTCTTCAGTGCACCTGGTTTTCACCTCTCCTCCCCCGCTTTTCCTGTCTCCGTGAACTCTCAGCAGTCAGGGCTGTTTCTGTCTTCACACTGCAAATGACAACCTGAACCCTCACTGAGATCACGTCATCCCAGAATGTTGACAGCCACTCTGCACCGGTGGAAACTCTGCTGTCGTCTGCAAGTGCTGAAGCTGTCCGCTCCCTGAATACATCACTAGCTCAGCAGAGGAGTCCTTCTTCAACCTCATACGGTGCAGGAACCACACCTGTGCTGCACAGATGACGGGTGAAGGTAAGTGAGGTCTCACCTTTATTCTTGGCATCAGATACACAGGCATTTCTCACAGGGAAATGTGCGACAATCAATAGTCTGAATCACATTGCCAGGCACTGGCAATACAAGGAGCTCAAATATCATCAACAGAGTGAAAGGAGTTGCCAATATCTCATTATCATGTCAGTCCCATGATGGGTTATGATTGTCTCCTGAGCAAGGGGTGGCACGTGGCGCAGTGGTTAGCACTGGGACTGCGGTGCTGAGGTCCCAGGTTCAAATCCCGGCCCTGGGTCACTGTCCGTGTGGAGTTTGCACATTCTCCCCGTGCCTGCGTGGGTTTCACCCCCACAACCCAAAGATGTGCAGGTTAGGTGGATTGGCCACGCTAAATTGCCCCTTAATTGGAAAACAAAAAAGAATTGGGTAATCTAAATTTATAATTAAAAACATTATTGTCTCCTGAGCTGATTTATAATAATTTTTATTATTGTCACAAGTAGGCTGACATTAATACCGCAATGAAGTTACTGTGAAAAGCCCCTAGTCGCCACACTCCAGTGCCTGCTCGGGTACACAGAGGGAGAATTCAGAATGTCCAAATTACCAAACAACACGTCTTTCAGGACTTGTGGGAGGAAACCGGAGCACCCGGAGGAAACCCACGCAGACATGGGGAGACCGTGCAGACTCCACACAGACAGTGACCCAGCGGAGAATTGAACCTGGGACCCTGACGCTGTGATTCAACAGTGCCACCCAAGTCATGCCAAATAACACCCAAGTAAACGTGTCTGCCGTGCTTCCATTGGTAGCTTCTGAGTCAGCAATTTGTCAGTTAACTTGTGCACAAAATCTGGACATGAACTACTAGCGTAACACTGAGGGATACTGCGCTGTCGGAGCTTCTCCATATGGATGAGATGTTAAACTGAGGCCCTGGTTTTCCCTATTAGGTACATAGTAAAGATCCCAATGCGTTTTTCAAGGATAAGCCTTTACTGGTGTTCTGGACTATATTTACCCCTCAACCAACAGGCAATCTGGCAACTATCAAATTGCTGTTTGCCGAATCCTGCTGTGTTCAAATGGGTTCCTGTGTTTCCTACATTACAGCAATAACTGCATTTTAAAAAGTGCCCCATTGGCTGTAAAGCTTTTTAGAACTTCCTGAGACCATGAAAGGTGCTATATAAATGCAGGTTTAGAAACAAACTCATGTCATGCCTTCGTTCAGTGATTAGCCACTTCAATAAATGGCTAATGCCTATGTTTGAGGTATTTGATTGAGGATTATGAGCCGTGCACAATTCTGTCCTCAGCCATTGCATTTATCGAGCAATTTTAATTTAGTAAAGTGGTTCACAGGAATGTTTTCCAGAAAAAAACTGACCCTGAGCCACATCAGGAGATATTAGGGGCAGGTCAAAGTGATAGTTTTTAAGGAGGAGACAGAAGTAGAGAGATCTAAGGAGGAAATTCCAGAGTTTAGAGTCTAGGAACAACCACCAATGGTCGAGTTGGGAATGCCCAAGGGACAAGAATTGGAGGAAGGCTGATATCTCGAGGGATGTGGAGCTGAAGGGGTTTGGAGACTGAGGGAGGGGTGAGGCCGTGCACCGGCCTGGAGACAAAGATGAGCGCGTCTATCTACAAGCCTGTTGCATCACGGAGTGACGATCACTCCAGCATCGGAAAGTATCGGCAACACTCAAATCACCATTTTGTTATATAGACTGAATCAGCAAATTGAGTAGGCAAGCAGCGCATGCAACAAGATTAAATTCCAAATGTATAAAATAATATAACCAAGATATGTTTTTGAGTTGGATGATCAGCCATGATGGTGATGAATGGTGGAGCAGGCTCGAAGGGCTTCTCCTCCTGCTCCTACCTTCTATGTATCTATGTATCTATATCCAGCCTGGTGCCATTACCTCTATTGTGCGTGGGATGGAACTGAAAGTTTTAAAAGTTGCTCCCTCAACCCTAATCTTGCTGACATCGTAAATGGTTTCCTGGCCTCAGGTACTGTTCCCTTATTCTCAGAACCGTCAACCCTCTCAAAATACCCACCCAGCCTCTGTGCTCTTTCCAAATGGCATCTCGATCACCAACCTTCCTTTCCTCTTCAAACTTCATCAACATTCCAATGCCCCCCTGTGGTGAACCACTGTGTACACCTGTATTAGGGAATGTAAGGTAGGACCTGTACTACAGGTTCGCTGGTAGCCCCTGCCGGCTGGCTCCGCCCACTAGGAGCTGTATAAATATGCGTGTCCTCCATTGATCTGCCATTTCGCCAGCTGCAGCAGGAGGCCACCCATCTGACTGCAATAAAGCCACAGTTGTACCCAATCTGAGTCTTTGTGCAATAGATCATGCATCACCCCCCCCCCCCCCAGAGTCCATGCCCCTCACACTCCATACTTGAATCTGTATGATCAGCTTTTCACTCCCGCTACACTGTTCAAACACCCCTGATAAAAGTCACAAATGACATTCTCTGTTCCAGCCATAATGGTGGCCCAATCCTTCTCCATAACTCAGCAGCCTTTGACCATACCACCTCTCCTCCATCATCTCTCCTTCACTGCCCAGTTCTATGAATTCCAGCTCTCACCTGACTCCACACTTACCAATCTTTTTTTCATAAATTTAGTGTACCCAATTCATTTTTTTTCCAATTAAGGGGCAATTTAGCATATCCAATCTGCCTACTCTGCACATCTTTGGGTTGTGGGGATGAAACCCACACAGACACGGGGAGAATGTGCAAACTCCACACGGACAGTGACCCAGAGCCGGGATCGAACCTGGGACCTCGGCTCCGCGAAGCAGCAGTGCTATCCACTGCACCACCGTGCTGCCCTCACACTTACCTATCTTAACATAGACAAGGCATCTCCCACAATGGTTCCACTTTCCACCGTTGCACCATTATCTCTGGGGGCCCCTAGCGATTTATCCTTGATCTATCCCTATTCCTTATGTATGTGGTGCCCCTATTAGAGGCATCATCCAGCACAGGACCATCATTTTATGCTTCCCCGACAGGTTCTGAGAAGGGGGGTGAGGGGTGGGGGCAGTGTGTGAAATAGCACGGATGGGATTCCCTCTGGGTTCCCATCCACCCTGACCTGGAAGCAATCTTACGCTGAGGCAAGCAGGGCCTTGTACGGGAAACTGCCCTTGCCCCATCTTGTCCCATATAAGGTCACTAAGTGGTCACTTAATGGTCACTTAAGAACAAAGAACAAAGAAAAGTACAGCACAGGAACAGGCCCTTCAGCCCTCCAAGCCTGTGCTGACCATGCTGCCCATCTAAACTAAAATCTTCGACACTTCCTGGGTCCAGATCCCTCTATTCCCATCCTGTTCATGTATTTGTCAAGATGCCCCTTAAATGTCACTATCGTCCCTGCTTCCACCACCTCCTCCGGCAGCGAGTTCCAGGCACCCACTACCCTCTGTGTAAAAAACTTGCCTCGTACATCTCCTCTAAACCTTGCCCCTCGCACCTTAAACCTATGCCCCCTAGTAATTGACCCCTCTACCCTGGGAAAAAGCCTCTGACTATCCACTCTGTCTATGCCCCTCATAATTTTGTAGACCTCTATCAGGTCGCCCCTCGACCTCCTTCATTCCAGTGAGAATAAACCGAGTTTATTCAATTGCTCCTCATAGCTAATGCTCTCCACACCCACTCATAGGGGCATTTCCCACTCAATTTGTAGGCTGGTGGGCAGATGACAGCTCAGGTGGGGGAGGATGTGCATAAATAAAGATAGTTGGATCTTGGGCAGGAAGTGCGCCTCCATCAGAAGATCCTTTCTGACTGGGGACACCCTTTCCTCAAGGCCCGATGACCTCCAAATCTCCCTCTCCTCCGGCCTATCACACAGGACTCCGATTGCCTCCCTCTCGACTCTCTAAGCCACACCCAGAACTCTGCAGCCCATAATCTATCCTTCACCAGGTCCTGCTGACCCATCAGTCCTGTCCTTGATGACCTACATTGGCTTCCAGCCACTCCGACACCTCAAATTTCAAATTGTCAGCCTGATATTTAAATTCCCTCAATGCCTTGCTGTCCTTAACTCGGTAACATCCTCCAGACCCACAAACTCCCCAGAACTCTCTCTTCCACCAATTCTGGCCTCTTGTGCGCAAACCTTCTGTCTTCCTTCACCACCGGCAGCCATGTCTTTAACCACAATAGAACATAGAACAGTACAGCACAGAACAGGCCCTTCGGCCCTCGATGTTGTGCTGAGCAATGATCACCCTACTCAAACCCACGTATCCACCCTATACCCGTAACCCAACAACCCCCCCTTAACCTTACATTTTTTAGGACACTACGGGCAATTTAGCATGGCCAATCCACCTAACCCGCACATCTTTGGACTGTGGGAGGAAACCGGAGCACCCGGAGGAAACCCACGCAGACACGGGGAGGACGTGCAGACTCTGCACAGACAGTGACCCAAGCCGGAATCGAACCTGGGACCCTGGAGCTGTGAAGCATTTATGCTAACCACCATGCTACCGTGCTGTACTGTTCTATCTGGATCTACCTTCCATTATCCCTCCTTTCCTTAACATTTTCCTCCTTGACTAGGCTGTTGGGTGTTGTCATTGGCAACAGTGACAGGATCCTTGCTTTGACAGCCGACATGGGCAGGCAGCAAACCTATTAGGGATGGGGTGGCTTCATCTGGTGCACTTCTGCTGATGGCTGACGTGACCAATCTGTGAGAGACAGACTCTGACAGCAGCGCCGTCTACGAGATGGGTCTCGGGTATTGTTCTGGTCACCTCTCTTCAGCTACCTCCTTTGATTGTGTCACCATTGATCAGATCTCTCTGATTCACTTTGTGAAGGTTTTCTAGATTTATAGAAAGTTCTTTAAATGCAAGTTTCCGTCGGGTGGTTCAGGATTTTAATTTTCGGCAAGTAAAGTAACATTGAATATATCCAGCATCAGCAACAGGCACTCCCAGGTCAGCTACAACAGGGATTAAAGACTCTGGTAAAGGTGACCCGACAATATATCTGAATGGATATCCTCAATAAGAGCATCCATTATTCCACTGGCTTCCCTACAGACTAACGTGAAAGGATTTAGGACCCAGGTATTAGCATTTTTGTGTTATGTAGTCACGGCCACAATTAACTGGTTCACTCTACATTAAACCTGAGCTCTAACAGTGCAAGAGAGAGAGGGAAGGCTTTATCCCACTAATCTGGGTTAAATGTAAATTCCAGATGAAAGTGCTAACTTTCTGGTGCTAATTAGTCTCCATTTTGAAGTTGTTTCAAAATATAACAGTCTGCTTTTAAGTTTCAAGATTCATTAGTTAACTTTTCTGTACAAGTGCTCCAGGCCCCTCTTCAATGTGATACGGAGAGAAGTAAGTGCTGTTGTTGTACCTGTTCTCTGAGCCGTTCTTGTTGCCCCCGGATTGCTGTGGCGTGGTGAGGGTACTTGTGCTTCAGGTGATCAAGGAAGGCTTCCCTCTTCCTCTCCATGTCTGACTTCTGCATGCCAGTGAGGGCCTCCAGGCTCTGTGCTGCGATCACCGTGTGCCGTCTCTCAGAGGTGTGAACGAGGCCCACGTTGGAAAAGCGTCGAGTTCCATTTCCCAGGGTCCTATACTCCCTGGGGTATTCAGCATCATCTGCAGAGATCATGTGCGAGCTGGATTTGTCGGCATCTAAAGGAGAATAAGAGGGCATGCATTAAACAACACGCACATTGTCACAAATCTGGTTCGACCTCAGCTGAAGGAAGCATCAAGCCTGATTCTGGGCAACACATGGAGAGGAAGGATGTCAAGACCTCGGAGAGGATGCGAGGAATTGATGGGAAAGACACGAGAGATGAGGGGCTGTAGTTATGTGGAGAGACAAGAGAATCTGGGATTATTCTCCCTGGATAGGAGAGGGTAAAGGGGGAGATTTAGTAAAAAGTGTTGAAAATTCTGAAGGGTTTTGATAGGGTAGAGAGGAAGGAAGTGTTTCCACTGGCGGAAGGTATTCATGGATTTAAGCAACATGGCAAAAATGCCAGGGGAGGAGGTGAAGCAAATATTTTTTTACACAACAGACAATAGAAAATAGGGGGTACAATTCTTAAGTTGCTGCAGGAGCAGAGGGTCCTGAGTGTATAGGTGTAGAAATCATTGACGGTGACAGGACAGGTGGAGACAGCCTTTAATGAAGCATAGAGCATGCTTGGCTTTATTAATAGGGGCGTAGGTTACAAGAGCAAGAAGGTTATGCTAATTTTATACTCGTTAAAGCTCAGCTGGAATATTGTGTAACGTTTTGGGAGCCACACTATAGGAAGGATGTGACCACATTGGGGACAGTACAGAAGATGTTTACAAGAATGTTTCCAGTGAAGAGAAACTTCAGTTGTGAGGATAGATTGAAGAGGTTGGGTCTGTTCTCCATGGAGAGAAGAAGGCGAAGAGGAGATTTGATAGAGATGTTCAAAATCATGAGGGGGCTGGACAGATTACCCAATTATTCTTTTTCCAATTAAGGGGCAATTTAGCGTGGCCAATCCACCTCACCTACACATCTTTGGGTTGTGGGGGTGAAACCCATGCAAACACGGGGAGAATGTGCGAACTCCACACGGACAGTGACCGAGGGCCGGATTCGAACCCAGATCCACAGCGCCGCAGTCCCAGTGTTAACCACTGTGCCACATGCCGCCCTGCGCTGGACAGAGTAGACATTGAGAAACTGCTCCGCCTTGTAAAATGATCGAGAATAAGAGGCACAGATTTAACGTGGAACAGGATTTTCAAAAGAAGCAAATGAGTGTTTGGGGTCTGAAATGAACGGCCTGGGAGTGTGGTGGAGGCAGGTTCACTCCAAGCTTTCAAGAGGGCATCAGATGATTATTTGAATAGCAACAATGGGCAGAGGTACAGGGGAAAGACAGGGGAGTGGCACAAAATCATGATTCTTGTTTGGAGAGCTGGTGCAGTCAGAATGAGCCAAATGGCCTCCTTACTCCCTGTAACAATTCTGTGATTGTGGTGAATGTATTCACCATAATCTGTATAGTACCGTGGCCTATGGCCAGGGAATGGTAATATGATCTCCTTTCCATGTATTGTACTGGAACCCTGGTGGACTCCGCCTCTGGCTCCCCTGGACAGTATATAGACCGGCCCTGGACTCCCCTTGGACTCCCCTGGACTCCCCTGGACAGTATATAGACCGGCCCTGGACTCCCCTTGGACTCCCCTGGACTCCCCTGGACAGTATATAGACCGGCCCTGGACTCCCCTTGGACTCCCCTGGACTCCCCTGGACAGTATATAGACCGGCCCTGGACTCCCCTTGGACTCCCCTGGACTCCCCTGGACAGTATATAGACCGGCCCTGGACTCCCCTTGGACTCCCCTGGACTCCCCCCAGACGGTATATAGACCGGCCACCTGGGGGCGGCGCTCAGTTGTTACAGCGATCTCAGGCAGGCAAGTTCTTGTGTAATAAAGCCCATGTTCTCTCGCTCTCATCATCTAGCAGTGAGTTGATGGTACATCAGTGATTCTGTGAACAAGTTATTCTGATCTGGAATGCATTGCCTGAAAGGGTGGAAGGAAGCAGACTGAGTAGTAATTCTTGAAAGGGAATTGAACAAATGCGTAAAAAGGAAATATTTGCAGGGGAATGGGTTGAACCGGATAGCTCTTTCAGAGAAATGCCACAGGTATGATGTGCTCCATGACTCTATTACAGCAGTCAACACACTTCAAAAGTATTTAATTTGCTGTCAAACACTGAGACAACCTGAGGTGTGTTGGAATGCATGGTGGACACCCATCGTCTAACTGATGACTGCTCGCTCTTCCAACTACCCGGATTTGGTGTGGCGTTCATTATGTCAATCTGCTTTGACAAATTGATGGACTGACTGGTGGATCACAGTGGAGTCACTGCCCTCAGGGGGAATGTTCAGACTGTGCAAAGAGAGCTGAGAGAAAGATCTCCAAGCTGAATATCCCTTCCCCATGGGGAAGGAGAGGCTTCACCAAACTGACTCCTGATCCCGGTTCCAACATCACCTTGGAACATCCTACTGTCCTCATATACACGGTAGCATAGTGGTTAGCACAATTGCTTCACAGCTCCAGGGTCCCAGGTTCGATTCCTGGCTTGGGTCACTGACTATCTGGCTGTGTGGAGTTTGCACGTTCTCCCCGTGTGTGCGTGGGTTTCCTCCGGGTGCTCCGGTTTCCTCCCACAGTCCAAAGATGTGCAGGTTAGGTGGATTGGCCATGCTAAATTGCCCTTTGTGTCCAAAATTGCCCTTAGTGGTGGACTGGGTTATGGGGATAGGGTGGAGGTGTGGGCTTGGGTAGGGTGCTCTTTCCAAGGACCGGTGCAGACCTGATGGGCCGAATGGCCTCCTTCTTCACTGTAAATTCTATGATGATTATCCATCATTCACTTCTCGCTGATATTTTGTTTCAAGCTAAATCAAGTCTCCTTTTATATATAATTGTGGGTGTAAATTGCTGACTAAATATAAATCCTCTCGCAAATAGATGCACTCACAAGCCTCATGTAAGACCATTTACTGGCACGTATCTCTCTCTTCCCCTTACCATATCCACTCCTGGTCTAAACTATTAAACCAGCCACAAACCTGCCCAGCTCTGCTGCCCTATAATTATCATGTGTGAAACCCTCCCTCATGCATCTTGAATGTTCTATTAGTGGTTGGAGCTGGGCGATCTCTACAATTTCCCAGAAATAGAAGATCGGTTGTGAACTGGATACATCCACGATCCCTGCGGGAAATCAAACCGTGTTTTAGCCCAGGTCCACTTGTAAAGATGAGGTTAAGTCTTCCTTACACAGAGCTGGCTCGTGCACATCTATTCATCCAGACCTGATAGGGAGGAACAGCGAGAAAGGCTGAAAATATCATCGTAAAAAATCCTGAAAATGAATATTCTCTGAGATGAGGTGAAAATGGAAACATTTCCCCTGGACTCAACAAAAGGGTTGACATGAATATTAACCTTTCCTTTCATAGGCTGGTGACTTGGTTGTTTCTTGGCTGATCCAGGCCCATTTATATGGAAGAAAAGCAGAAGATACCACGTCAGGCAGCATCGATGGAGAATGAAACAGAATTAACTTTTCAGACTGATGACCAGAGTTTTGATGACAGATCATCCACCAGAAACATTGGGTGGGATTCTCTAAAAGTGGGGCTATGTCCCCACACAGGCATGAAAAGCTGCGTGGGCGACTCCGGTGTCAACGGCCCCCGAATCTGAGGAATTCCCACCTTTCTAGGGGGCTTGGTTGCCGCTGGAGTGGTTCCCGCAGCTCCAGCCAGCGGGGAATGGCCAGCACGAGTTCGTGCATGTGCGGAATGGCTGGCGTATTCCCGCGCATGCGCGGAACGGCCGGCATATTCCCGCGCATGAGCGGGGTTCCCTTCTCTGCGCCGGCCCCCGGGCAATATGGCGGAGCTCGACAGGGGCTCGGCGCGGAGTAAAATAGGCCCCCACGGAACCAGCCCACCCGCCGATCGGTAGGCCATGATCGCGGTCCAGACCACCGTGGGGGCCCCCCCGCCGGGGTCGGATCCCCCCGCTCCCCCCTCCAGGACGGCCCCCGCACACTTACCTTCTGGGTCCCGCCGTGTGGGAGGTGAGTAATCCACGCCGGAGGGTCTCTGCCAAACTCATTGGCCACTCGGCCCATCGGGGCCCGGAGAATTGCCGGGGGGGCCGGCGTGGCGGGAATCCCGCCGGCCCCCGAAAAACGGCGGCGGAGAATGGTGCAGCCGGCAGCAGGGCGCGAGACCGACCTGGAATCGGGCCGGAGAATCCCGGCCATTAACTCTATTTTTCTGTCACTGTCTGTGTGGAGTTTGCACATTCTCCCCGTGTTTGATGTGCAGGGTAGGTGGATTAGCCATGCTAAAAGCTGCCCCTTTATTGGAAAAAGTGAATTGGGTGCTTGAAATTTTTTTTAAAAATTTTAAACTCTATTTCTCTCTCCTCAGATGCTACCTGGCTGGCTGTGTATTCCCAGGATTTTCTACCTGGCTGGCTGTGTATTCCCAGGATTTTCTACCTGGCTGGCTGTGTATTCCCAGGATTTTCTACCTGGCTGGCTGTGTATTCCCAGGATTTTCTACCTGGCTGGCTGTGTATTCCCAGGATTTTCTACCTGGCTGGCTGTGTATTCCTAGGATTTTCTACCTGGCTGGCTGTGTATTCCCAGGATTTTCTACCTGGCTGGCTGTGTATTCCCAGGATTTTCTACCTGGCTGGCTGTGTATTCCCAGGATTTTCTACCTGGCTGGCTGTGTATTCCCAGGATTTTCTACCTGGCTGGCTGTGTATTCCTAGGATTTTCTACCTGGCTGGCTGTGTATTCCCAGGATTTTCTACCTGGCTGGCTGTGTATTCCCAGGATTTTCTACCTGGCTGGCTGTGTATTCCCAGGATTTTCTACCTGGCTGGCTGTGTATTCCCAGGATTTTCTACCTGGCTGGCTGCGTATTCCCAGGATTTTCTGCTTTGATTTCAGATTTTCACCATTCTTGGTATTTTGCTTTTCCGTTTGCAGAGATCCTGCTCATATTCATTTTCAGCCCACATATCAGAATAGGTTAATGCATTCCGTTACACAAATCCCAGCCATGGAATCAAAGAATCCCTACAGTGGAGCAGAAGGCTATTCAGCCCATCAAGTCTGCACCGACCCTTCAAAAGAACACTCCACCCAGACCCCACTCCCCTATCCCAGTAACCCCACCTAACCTGACACTAAGGGGCAATTTAACGTGGCCCAATCTGCCTAATCTGCACATCTTTGGACTGTGGGAGGAAACCAGAGCACCCGGAGGAAACCCACACAGATACGGAGAGATCGTGGGAACTCCGCACAGACAGTTACCCAAAGCCGGAATTGAACCTGGGTCCCTGGCGCTGTGAGGCAGCAGTGCTAACCACCGTCCCACCATGCTGTAGCAATCTGGGATGGCCACTTACAACAAGAAACATGGATGTTCGCAAAGCCCAACGGGAAATATGGACAATGTAAGGTTCAGGCAGGCACTGAGCCTGAATGTGTATTTGTGAGCAAAGAATCCAGACAGCATCGAAACCCCCAACCGATTAGCATTTTGATGGCCCATCTCCGTCAGACAAAGGACTGATACTTGAGTAACCGATACAATCCCAGATATTTCGGCGCCACTCCCTGTGCTCAGGAAGCATCAACAACAGGGTCAATGACCGCTTAGGACACGCCCAGCCATCAAGGCCCCGCCCCTTTATTGGCTCAAATCGAATACAGTGATCGGGAACTGCCCAAATTGTGGGGTCCAATCCGAAGGACCGCGCAAAAGAGCGCAAAACTCCCCAAGGATAAAGTGAGACACCGCCATGTGTTCGGCCTGTCTTGGACCTGGCGCTCAGGCAACGTCCATCTCCAATCGCAGCACCACCAGAAGCAAGTTCAAGTTCAACGCCCGCTACCAGACGGATGGGCCCAGCTGGGCAGCAGTTACTGCTCCAGACCCAATAGATCCAGATTCGAACAATGCCCACTGTTCCTCTGACCTAATCCGGGTGCCTGAAGTTAAGTACAGGTTGTCAGTGTTGATAGGTGTAGTATAACGAGTAGTGTTTATGTTGCATGGTAAATCTAGTGTGTAAATAAAGTACCATTGACCTTGAACTAACAAACTGGTGTTTGGCTCTTTGATCGATATCCGGTTGAACCTTGTGGTGGTATCATTGATACCTGGCGACTCTGAGCAACATAATATCAAGATCTAAAGAAAGAAGGGCAACCTTATTGACTGCCATAGTTATCGCAGGTAAAAAAGGCAACAGTGCCACTTGATTTCCTTGAGTCAGACAGTCACACAGTTTAACACAAGTCCATTATGCAAAACCCGGACATGGTTTCCTTAGTCCTGTTATGTATGTCCTTCATGGGCAGCGCGGTGGCGCAGTGGTTAGCATTGCAGCCTCACGGTGCTGAGGTCCCAGATTCGATCCCGGCTCTGGGTCACTGTCCGTGTGGAGTTTGCACATTCTCCCCGTGTCTGCGTGGGTTTCACCCCCACAACCCAAAGATGTGCAGGGTAGGTGGATTGGCCACGCTAAATTGCCCCTTAATTGGAAAAAATGAATTGGGTATTCTAAATTTATTTTAAAAGAGGAAATAAATGTACGTCCTTCATTATAGTAGCAGGATTTCATAGAACGCATGTCTTCAGGAGATTTCTGTCTTCACACCAGAGCCATTTGGCATTAAAATAATAGAATTTGGGTGGCATGGTGGCGCAGTGGTTAGCACTGCTGCCTCACGGCACCGAGGACCTGGTTCGATCCTGGCCCCGGGTTACTGTGCGTTTGGAGTGGGGACATTCTCCCTGTGTCTGCCTGGGTCTCACCCCCACAACCTAAAGGTGTGCAGGATATGTGAGCTGGCCACGCTAAATGGCCCCTTAATTGGAAAAAAATAATTGGTTACTCTAAATTTATAAAAACAATAGAAGTTGAGGCTATATTGAGAATTATGAATTAAGGTAGAGCGAGGGGACAGAGCAGTGAGAAAGAGCTGACACAGCACACAGATCTTACTGTGGGCATGTTGAAGATAAGAGAATTGATTTATGTTAAATAGGTGAAGAGAAACATATTATTCACATGTATCCAAGGTCTGTACGGCAATTCACATTCCTGCGGCAACCCTCATGGAGACAGTTACAGCTGAGTCCAATACAGCAAGATTGAGATCATTCAGTCGAGGAAGATAGGAGGAAGCAACAACGTTCAACATTAAAAAGAGGACGGGGGGTTTGGGAGGTGGCAACGTGAGTCAGAGGGACTCTGGGAGGGACTTTCAGAGGATGGGGCAATAGTTGCTGAAAAAGTGGGTGGAGGGGGCAGGAATGGGGAATGGCCCGTGGGTGTCAGACCATGACAGGGTTGGGTAGGAGCAAAACAATGGACACATTTCCGTTCCTTTATAATAATAATAATAATAATCTTCATTGTCACAAGTCGGCTTACATTAACACTGCAATGTAGCTACTGTGAAAATCCCCTCGTCTCCACATTCCGGCGCCTGTTCGGGTACACTGAGGGAGAATTCAGAATGTCCAATTCACCTAACAAGCACGTCTTTTGGGACTGTGTGGGAGGAAACCGGAGCACCCGGAGGAAACCCACGCACATATGGGGAGAACGTGCAGACTCCGCACAGACAGTGACCCAAGCCGGGAATCGAACCTGGGAACCTGGCACTATGAAGCCACAGTGCTAACCACTGTGCTACCGTGCCGCCCACCCCATCCTTATCTCCCTCCCCCATGACACAATTCCAAGTTTTTCCTGTAGGTATCCAGTCCAAAGATGTGCAGGTTAGGTGGATTGGCCATGATAAATTGCCCTTAGTGTCCAAAATTGCCCTTATTATTGGGTGGGGTTACTGGGTTATGGGGTTATGGGGATAGGGTGGAGGTGTTGACCTTGGGTAGGGTGCTCTTTCCAAGAGCCAGTGCAGACTCGATGGGCCGAATGGCCTCCTTCTGCACTGTAAATTCTATGTCTATGTATCAACACATGACCCCCTTCCTACAGCCACCTCACCCTCTCACGCTCCTGTGATTGGTCACCCAACAAGACCATCCCTGACTTCCCACACCAATAGGAGATTCTCATTACCCGATTGGTTGACCTTGATTTTTATGAACAAAACCATTCAAAGACCATTTATGGAAACTTGACTTTTTAATGAATCGTATGATTTTCTTTCCTGGGTTGTCCTAGCGATTCACGTTTGATTTGCGGAGACCAGGGTTAATAACCCGAGAATGAACATCTTGAGGGTAGCAGCTGGTAACTGTGTGTGGTGGAACTGGATTGAATAATACTCATTAAATTGAAACAGTTTTCTTTTTATCTGTGTTTTGATTAGCTGCCACAGAAACCATTGATTCAACTCGGACCCCAGTAACCTTTCTAGGTCCTGGACATTCCAACCAGGAATTATCTCCAGGATAAAGCAACCCACTTGATCAGCCACCCCAACCATCACTCAGCATTCACCACTGATGCAGAGTAGTAGCAATGTGCACCATCGACAGGATGCACTGCAGCAACTGGCCAAGTCTTATCCAACAACACCTTCCAAATCTGTGACCGCCACCAACTGGAAGCAAAGGGAACATCACCCTCTGCAAGCTCCTCTCCAAAGCCGCAACCATCCTGACTTTAGACTATATCGCTGTTCCTTCACTGTTGCTGGGTCAAAATGCTGGAACTCCCTCCCCAACAGCACGGTGGGTCTGGGCACATACCGCAGCGGTTTGAGAAAGCAGCTCGACACCACCTCCCCAAAGGCAATTAGGGATGGGCAACAAATGCTGTTTTGCCAGCGATGCCCACATCCTGTGAATGGATGGATAAAAGGTTCAGCTCCATCTGCTGGATACAAATACAATTACATAATACTGCATTAAATAAAACTCAAGATATATATTTACACAGTATTTACAGAAACAGGCCATTTGGCACAACTGATCCAGACAGGAGTTTGTGTTCCATACCAGTCTCTCCTCACCTTCTGATGTTAATGCTATCAACATAAGGTTCTATTCCTTCTTCTCTCGTATGTTTAACTAGCTTCCCTTCTGTTATTTGTCTGAACCATTCCCTGTGACAGCTAGTTGCCATTCACATTACTCTTTGGGTACAGACATTTCTCCTGAAGCCCTGTGTGAATGTTGACTAACTATCCTATATTGCTGACCCTTCTTTGCGATGTATATCCCGTAAGGCCATCAGCATTCTTCTCTCGAGGGAAAAGAGCCCAAGCCTTTCCTAATAATGGGGAGTGAGGTGGACAGACAAGACAAGGGAATGCACAATAAACTATAGGATACTGCAATGTGTAGAGGAGCAAAGTGACCTTGGCGTGCATGTTTACAAATCCCTAAAAGCAGATAGAAAATGGGTTCAGGCCTAATGTTTTACAGTAGGGAATCTCTGCTCGAACATCCATAAGCATTCCAATGCTCCACCACCGACTGACAGTGGCAGCTGTGTGCACCATCTACAAGGTGCACTGCAGCAACTCACCAAGGTTCCTTCACCATCTACAAGTTGCACTGCAGCAACTCACCAAGGTTCCTTAGACAGTAACTTTCAAACCCACGACTACTGCCATCTAGAAGGACAAGAGCAGCAGATACCTGGGAACCCCACCACCTGGACGTTCCCCTCCAAGTCACTCACCGCCCTGACTTGGAAATATATCACCGCTCCTTCATTGTCGCTGGGGCAACATCCTGGAACTCCCTCCCTAACAGCACTCTGGGTGTACCTACACCTCAAGGACTGCAGCGGTTCAAGAAGGCCGCTCACCACCACCTTCTCAAGGGCAATTAGGGATGGGCAATAAATGCTGGCCTAACCAGCGACGTCCGCATCCCGTAAATTAATTTTTAAAAACTGTATAAAATGCTCGGTTAGCTGAAGTGGATTTTAACTCCAGCCCCAAATATAGATTATCAACAATCACCCCCACCTGAGTTCAAGGCAGCAACTTCACGCAGACACTTATTTTGGGTCTGAGAACGTGAGCCATGTCTCCCTCAAGAAGACTCTTAAGAGATATTACCTTTTCCCAGATATCCTGTCAAATAATTTGTTATGATGTGGAGATGCTGGCGTTGGACTGGGGTGAGCACAGTAAGAAGTCTTACAACACCAGGTTAAAGTCCAACAGGTTTGATTCAAATCACGAGCTTTCGGAGCATTGCTCCTTCCTCAGGTGAATGATTTGTTAGCCAAGTTATAACTACTCGGATATTGAAAGGGTCTGGGGGTGGGGGTCTGTCTTCAAAAATTGTATCTTCCCACGTTCAGAAAATACAAGAAAAGTTGGTTCTTATACTGAATGCATGAGACTACAAGAGACATTATATTGTACCAACTTATTTACAAGTTTATTACAGCATTATTTAACACTATAAAGTGGATAAGCATATCGCAGCGTTAGTTCAAATACAGAATTTAATAAACTTTTAAATTACAGTGCCTCAGCTAATATCAATGGAAGAATACCCATCAGTATTAAAAGTAATGTTTGCCCTGAATCCTGAGTGAATTGGTTGTTGGACAGAAAAGCTGTCTGCTTTACAATATCCAACTCCTCGATTGGAGCAGTTACATCTTTCTCAACCAGATGACATCATTCTTTAGCAGTAATGGGTGTTACTTTTTAATTAGTTCCTCCTCTTAGATGTGGTCCTTACTATTCACTATTATTTAATGGTTTTATTATCCACATTGTGAGTCTATATGTGGTCATAATGTACTTAAAAATGCCCGAATATTTTTCTTGTTTACATCCAATTGTTCCTTTTTTTTATGAAAGCGATTTTAAACTTTTCACAGAGTAATATATTTTTAAAGTCTGTCTTTAAGTAGATGGTAGGCAGACAGTAATCTGTCTTTAAGCAGAGGGGCAGCACAAGTGGATAACACTGTGGCTTCACAGCGCCAGGGTCCCAGGTTTGATTCCCTGGTGGGTCACTGTCTGTGGAGTTGGCACGTTCTCCCCATGTCTGCGTGGGTTTCCTCCGGGCGCTCCGGTTTCCTCCCACAGTCCAAAGATGTGCAGGTTAGGTGGGTTGGAGATGGTAAATTGCCCTTAGTGACCAAAAAGATTAGGAGAGGTTATTGGGTAACAGGGATAGGATGGAAGTGAGGGTTTAAGTGGGTTGGCGCAGACCCAATGGGCCGAAAGGCCTCCTTCTACACTGTATGTTCCATCTTCTATGTTCTAATTTGCTGAGGTAGGTTCGAAGAATCTCTCCTGAATAGATAAGGACAGACAATATCATCATAAAAGCTTTTAAAGTTTCTATGAAAATGACTTTTGTTCCGATCCCAGTTGATGTTATAACTGAATGGGAAGATCCCAGGATGGAACCCTGGCTCAGAAGATGAAACTTATACTTTAAAAATTCACAGGACCCCTACTTAGTTTTAACAATGGAAAAAATGGATTATAGTACACTATTCCTTTACTGCCTCCATAGGTTAACAATTACACACAGGTTTGAAGATTAATACAATGGTCTCATTATCACACAAAGTCTCTTTTTAAAACACACAGTTTGGGCTGTGGTCAAAAACACTCCCTACTCTAAACCCAAGTTAGTGAGTGTGGATTTCTCCCCAGAATCTGCCCAGATGATTGTCACATGAGAGTTTCCAAACTCCACTCCCAAAAGCACGCTTTAAAACATTCTCTCGCAATAAACCTTTCCATTTACAAGTTGCTTTTCACATTTTCCAAGGGTTTCTTTTGAACTGAGCTTCCATTCCATTTATACCAGCGAATCCACTCCAGATTTCACATCAATGCCTCTTAGGATTTCTTTGTCTTGACTGCTTTTACACACTTGAGGTCCAGGCACCATTTCCACAGATATTTCAATTCACATTCCACAGTACAATGTTACAAACCTGAAAACCACTTCCGATGTCCTTATGGCCTCTCAGCTTTCTTCTGAGTTCTATCTGTCTACTAAACAGTCTTCTGTTCTCACACCTTTAACCTCAGACCAGCTGGAAACTTCTTTTCATTTCTCTACTCTCCTGAGATCATTGCTCTTTAGATAATCATAACTCCATTGTATGGCTTGTCTTAGAGAAAAGCGGAGAGACATGTTCTCTCTTCAGCTTTCTAAAACCATTGCTTTTAGCACATCTGTGGGAGGTGTCTCTAATGAAGGAAGATAGTGTCGGCCCTCAGGCTTTTTTGGACGGGCAAAGACTCTAGATCTTTTCACTGGCCAATTAAGTCCCCTCACATTCTAGATGACTATTCTGATGTGGGGGAGGGGGGGTTTCTCTCCTCCTCCTCTACCCCCTCCTGTGGGGTCAGCCATACTTACCTCGCGGACCTGCCCCTGCATGCCGGGATTTCATGTTGTTTATGGGCCATCCAAGATGGCCTCCAACACATTCCACTTTCCAACCTCCTCCATATGTGACCTGTTGTGACCAGAATTCTTTTTTAAAAAACAAATTTAGAGTACCCAATTATTATTTTTTTCCAATTAAGGGGCAACTTAGCGCGGCCAATCCACCTATCCTGCACATCTTTCGGGTCGTGGGGGTGAAACCCACGCAGACACGGGGAGAATGTGCAAACTCCTCATGGACAGTGACCCAGGGCCGGGATTTCAACCCGGGTCCTCAGCGCCGTAGTCCCAGTGCTAACCACTGCGCCACCGTGCTGCTCTTGTGAGCAGAATTCTGCCCTCTAGCCCCCTCCCCTCCCCCACCCAACCCATGTTTCCAGATTAACTCATTTGCTTCCTCCGCCGTGTTAAAAAAGTGCTCTTTAATGTCGTAGGTAAACCATAGTCTCGTTGGGTACAACATGCTGAACAGCAGTTTTTAAATAAAGGCGCTTTGGCCCCATTAAATTCCACCCGGCACTGGGCAAGGTCGGCTCCAATGTCCTGGGAGGTGCGGATTGCATGTTCCTCCCATCTACACGACCGCGTGGGCCAGTCCAGCAGCTACTCTTTGTCCTGAAACATATTGGCCGGGATTCTCCAACCCGGAGGGGAAGTACGAATCCAGCCCCCCCACCCCAACACCGGATGCCCTATTCTCCGGTGCCATTTTTCAGGCGGCGCCGGGATTCCCGCCACGCCTGTCAGGGGTCGTTGACAGCGACCCCCGGCGATTCTCCAGGCCCTGATGGGACGAGCGTCCGTCCAGTTTTTGCCAGTCCCACCGGCGTGAATTACTCACCTCACACACGGCGGGACCTGGCAGGTGAGTATGCAGGGGCGGTCCTTGGGGGGGGGGGGGGCACGGGGGGGGGGGGGGGATCCGACAGCAGGGTGTGCCCCATAGTTGCCTGGCCCACAGTCGGGGCGTGCCAATCTGCGGGCGGGCTTGTTCCGTGGGGGGACATCTTTCCTCCGCACAGGCCCCTGTAGGGTTCTGCCATATTGCCCAGAGGCCAACGCGGAGAAGAGAACCCCTGCACATGCGTGGAAATACACTGGCCGGTCCGCGCATGCGCGAGATCACGCCGGCCGTTCCGCGCATGCGCAAACTCGCTCCATTCCTTCGCTGCCGGCTGGAGCGGCACCAACCCCTCCAGCGTCAACCTAGCCCCTGAAAGTGCAGAGAATTCCTTATTTTCGGCGGCTGTTGACACCGGAGTGGTTGGCACCGGTTTTCCTGACAGCGTGGGGACTTAGTCCCTAGAAGGGAGAATCCTGGCCATGGAGTTTGACTATTATTGCCCCCGGCAGTTCGCCTGACTTTGTAGGCCCAGTCCACCTCTGGGGGGTTTGGCAAAGCCCTCCCCCTCCTACCAGCTTCCCGAGCATCCTCGCAACGTACTCCCTCAGGATTCTGCTCTCTGTGGCCTCGGGTAGCCTGACCATTCTCAGGTCCTGGTGACCGGACCTGTTCTCCTGATCATCAACCTTCCCCTTGAGCACTCACTGGGTTGTTACCAACCTTGCCATCTCGGCCTCGAGCGAGGCGATCTGATCCGCTCGTCCTGGTCAGTGACCGTTTCCTCCAGGTCCCCCCCCACCGTCGCTCCCGGGGTCTCCAGTCACTTGTCGAAACTCAAGCTGTCGCCTCGTGCTGCGAGCTGTCTGCTTTAAAACTTCTGGATAGAAATGCCTACACTTGAACATATGTCCACTTTCTAAATTCTAAACTATAAATTCCTAAAAACATATAAATTCTTCCTATTTATTCATATATTTTCTTTGCGAGACAACAGCACGTGTACTGTGTTCAGTTGTGTTCACCACATTACAGGAAGGATGTCACCACACTCGGCAGGGTCATTGGGTCTTACCAGGATGTTGCCAGGAATAGAGAACATTTGCAATGAGGAAAGATTGGATAGGTTGGGGTTGTTTTCTTGGAACAGAGAGGCCAAAGGTCCGAAGAGAGATATCATTGAGGTGGATAAAATTACAAGGAGACTGGTTAGGGTGGATAAGAAGTGCCAAAGTTCTGAAATTCTCTCCCTACCCTGCTCCGCCTCTGCCTCCCTCTCATCCTTTAAGTTACTTGTTAAATCCTGCCTCTGAGTCTCTGCTTACTGTAATGAACTCCAATTGGCTTTATTGGTTGGCCAATTGGAGTATGAGCTCCCACAATGATAGCTCATTGATTGGGCCCATATAATCACCTGTGTAGGCTTTGTGAGCCAGTCTTAAGTTGACTGGGCTGCTAGCAGCACTGTTTGTAGCTGCTCCTGTAATATCGTTATTGTAAATAAATATTGGTGTGGTGACGGAACTCCTGCCTCCCGTGGATTACTACACTTACGGTCAGTGGGAAATATTGAAATAAACATTGAACGAGATACAAAACCAGTTTTAACCCCTGAGCTGGAAAAGCTCGACTTCACCGAAAAAACATCCATGGACACCTAAAGAAATAATCATAGATCATAGAATTTACAGTGTAGAAGGAGGCCATTCAGCCCATCGAGTCGGCACCGGCTCCTGGAAAGAGCACCCTACCCAAGGTCAACACCGCCACCCTATCCCCATAACCCAGTAACCCCACCCAACACTAAGGGCAATTTTGGACACTAAGGGCAATTTATAATGGCCAATCCACCTACCCTGCACATCTTTGGACTGTGGGAGGAAACCGGAGCACCCGGAGGAAACCCACGCACACACGGGGAGGATGTGAAGTGTCCACACAGACAGTGGCCCAAGCCGGAATCGAACCTGGGACCCTGGAGCTGTGAAGCGATTGTGCTAACCACAATGCTACCGTGCTGCCATAATAAGGGACAAATAAGGGACAGCATAAAACTAAAAGATAGGTTGCAAAAAATTGCAACGCGCAGCACAGATCTAGACGAACGGGATAGATACAAAGACCAGCAAAAGGTCACAAAGCAATTTATAAGAGCTACTAAAAGGGATTATGAAAGGAAACTTGCAAGGGACGTCAAAATCAATAAGAAGAAATGTTATAGTTATATAAAGGAAATGGAGCTGGTGAAGAGCAATGTGGGCCACTAAAAGCTGAAAATGGAGATATTGTTAGTGATAACGGGGAAATGACAGATATGCTAAAAAATGACTTTGCCTGTAGTGTTTACAGTTGAAAAAGAGGATAATTTGCTGGAAGTCCCGAAAAAATGAATAGCAGATATAATACAGGGATCTAATACAATTAACATAAGTATAGCATCAGTAACTAGGAAATTAATGGAAGTAAAGAGTGACAAATCCCCAAGGCCTGACTCTCTCCATCCAAGAGTGTTAAAGGAAGTAGGGGAGCACATTGTAGATACACAGGAGACTATAATCTTTCAGAGTTCCCTAGATTCAGGAATAGTCCCTCTGGATTGGAAAATTGCACGTGCCACTCCACTTTCTAAGAAGGGTGAAAGGGGGAAACTAGGGAATTACAGACCAGTTAGACTAACGTCTGTGATGGGGAAATTGCTGGAGTCTATAACCAGGGATGGGGGTAACTGAACACCTCGAAAAAGTTTAGTCGATCAAAGAGAGCCGGCATGGATTTGTGAAGAGAAAGTCACGCCTGACTCATCTTTATGAATTTGGTGGGGAAGTGACTGAGGTAGTGGACAGGGAGATGTTCTATGGATGTTATTTATGTAGTCATCAGAAGGCATTTGGTAAAGCCTCTCACAAGAGACTGTTAACTAAGGTGGAAGTCCACAGAATTGAGGGCAAATTATTAACCTATTTAGGAAACTGGTTGAGTGGCAGGGTGATAGACTGGGGTTAATGAGTAATTATTCTAATTGGCAGGAGGTGACTAGTGGGGTACCACAGGCATCTGTGTTGTGGTCTCAATTATTCACACTATTCATTACTACCTTGGGATGATGACATAGAAAGTCATGAATCCAAATTTGCGGATGATACAAAGTTAGGTAGCATTGTAGACAGCCTAGCCCTAGATGATAGCATAACATTGCAAGGCGATATTGACAGACTAGGTGAAGGAGCAAAATTGTAGCAGATGGAATTTAATTGAAGCAAGTGTGAGGTTATCCATTTTGGACCAAAAAAAAGACTTTCTAACTTTCTAAATGGATAGTGGTTAAGTACAGTGGTTGTCCAAAGAGACTTGGGGGCTCGGGTGCAGAGATCCTTAAAATGCCAGGACCAAGTGCAGAAAATAATCAAAAAGGCTAATGGAATGCCTTTATATATAAAGTATTGGAATACAAAGGCATGGGTTACGCTGCAGCCATATAAAACCCTGGTTCAACCCCACTTGGAGGGAGCAGTTCTGGGCATCACACTTGTGAAGGATGTTTTTGTCTTGGAGGGAGAGCAACGTCGGTTTACAAAAATGATACCTGGATTACAAAGGGTTGAGTAATGAGGCGAGATTACTCAAATTACACCTGTTAATGCTAGAATGTAGACGGTTCAGGGTTGTTCTGATATTAACAGGGAAAGACAGGTTAGATAAAGATTACCTACTTCCACTGGTTGGAGATTCTAAAACTTGGGGGTATCATCTAAAAATTAGGGCTGGACCGTTCAGGAGAGATTTTAGGAATGACTTCTTCACTCAAAATGTGGTAGAGGTTTGGAACTCTCTCTCCCACAAAGCTGAAACTAGATCTGTTGTTAACTTTAAATCTGAGAGAGATAGGTTTTTGTTAAGTAAAGATATTCAGGGATATGGGCCAAAGGCAGGTATATGGAGTTAGGTCACAGATCAGCCATGATCCCATTGAATGGTGAGACAGGCTTGAGGGGCAGAATGGCCTACTCCTGTTTCTATATTCTTATCTAACCTGTATCTCCTTATGTTTCTCAGTGTCATTTTAAAAAATAAAAATGCCTTGGAATGTTTTATTTTGTTAAAAAGGACCAAGCAGAAATGTGTTGTTGTTGTTTAGTTCTACTGGAATGAATCATCATAGAATGTTACAGTGCAGAAGGAGGCCATTCGGCCCATCGAGTCAGCACCGACCCTCTGAAAGAGCACCCTACCCAAGCCCATTCCCCCCCCCCCCCCCCTCCCCCCCATACCAATAACTCCTCAACCTAACCTGCACATCTTTGGCCTGTGGGAGGAAACCGGAGCACCCGGAGGAAACCCACGCAGACACGAGAAGAACGTGCCGACTCCACTCAGACAGTCACCCAAGACCAGAATTAAACTTAGGTCGTTGGCGCTGCCACTGTTATTGACTGGTTGTAAAAAATATTGCCTTTGAGGGAAAAGAGGATGTTTGACAAAGTCAAGATGAATCAAATTGGATAATAAAGAGTCAGTCAGCTTTCCGCTTGGCCATTGGAAGTAGGGTACCCAAAGGATGGAGCAATGGCAAACGTGTGTGTGTGTGTGTGTGTGTATGTGTGGGGGGGGGGGGGGGGGGGGGGGGGGTGGATGGTTAGAGATGGAAGGTTAAGCGATGATTCGTCGAGCAAATGCGTCCAACTGGACTTACTAAGTGTTGACACTGCATCAATGGGGAGCAATTAAACAAAACTATATTTGCCTGTCTGTATCCTTACATTTCACGATTATAAATGGTTATGGACTACATCAGGGGCAGTTACTCATGACCAACCAGAGGTTAAAGAGATTCTTGAGGAAATAAGGATTACATTCTTCACAAATCACTGGTTAGGCCTCAACTGGAGTATGTGTCCAATTTTGGTGACCAAACTGTAGGAAAAATATCAACAGGCACAATTCAGCGGCCTCGTCAAGCCCGACTTGGAGACGTGACAAGGCCATTGAATCCTGCGAGAAGGTTCTCACAAGATTCATGACGCTCCAAACGACTCGTGAGTTTTAACCAGACCATTAGAGACTCCCGCGTTGGTCGGGCTCTGGGCAGGGTTGTCGCCTGCACTCCCACTGGCACCCAGGCACCTTGGCACTGCCTGTCTGGCAGGGCAGCTGTCAGGATGCCAGGTGGGCAGTGCCAAGGTTCCCGGGTGCCAGGTTGCCCATGCCAGGGATCAGGCCTGAGGGTGCCTTGCCTGCCCTTCAGAGGTGGGCTGAGTAGCGACTCGGGGATCATGTAAGAGGTACATTGGGTGCAGTTGGGGGGGGGGGGGGGGGGAGGGGAGTCCAGGAGACCACGCTGGGGTCATTGAGGGGAGGTCGAAAGATCGGGCGACATTTAAAAATGGCACCCGGATCCACAAGTCGTTCTCCTGCACTGGCGAGTTGGGATTGTCAGTGCAGGAAATGAGGTAAGTGCAATCTCGGCAGGACGTTGCTCACCAAGGCCAAAAAAAAGGGCAAAGCCTCGTCGCCAAACACCCAAAACAGGTCTCTCCTTTTGTCCCATTGAGTTGTGCCCAAATGCTTTAGAGATGCTTTAGAGAGGGCACAGAAGAGGTTTACCGGGATGATTCTCGGGGTGAGGAAGTTCAGTTATATGAAACAATTGTGATTTGGAAATATATCGCCGTTCCTTCACTTTTGCTGGGTCAAAATCCTGAAACTCCCTCCCTAACAGCACTGTGGGTGTACCTACATCTCAGGGACGGTAGCGGTTCAAGAAGGCAGCTCACCACCACTTTCTGAAGGGCAACTAGGGATGGACAGTAAATGCTGGCCTAGCCAGGGACATCCACATCTCTTCAATAAATGTTTTTAAAAAGAGACTGGAGAGGATGGAATTGTTCACCTCAAAGCAGAGAGATGACCTAATAGTAACATTCAAAGTTGTGTGGGGCTTTGATGGAACACAAATAGACAAACCTTTCCCTCAGGCCCGTAAATGTACTACATCCTTTCGAGGGTTATGTGGAAGGAATTAGAGCACGGAAATAAACTGGACAGCCCCTGAGAAGGGCTGGCAGAGGCCTGATAGGCTGTATGTCCTCCTTCTGTGCTGTGAAGTTCTATTTTCTGGAAAGAGAAACAAGTAAAGCTGCTTGTGCTGGGCTGTGATAAGGTGCAGAGTGTCAATGTAGACCTCTGTGTGACTGACAGCATCACCAGTACAGCTCTCTGCCTCTCACTGATACAATGCTGGAGATACGTGTGAGAAGGGATGAACATGTAGAGGTTCTCATTATTCCGGTAAAGTCGTTCTGCTTTCCAGTACATCGGTAAAAATTTAGTTTGATTTTAAATTCCCTCAGTGGTCACATCAGATCATTTTGCTTTTGCTTCAATTCGTTGTTAATGCTTCTCAGAATTACAAACAAGCTGCTTCAGCAATCAACATATAACATTGCAGAGAGAGAGAGAGAGAGAGGACACTGCCTGGAACTAACTTGATTCTCAATCATTTACACTGGCCAAATGTGGCAAGATGCCTTCCTGGGGGGCGGTTTATCTCATGATGTCCTGTCTCATACTGCCCCACCTTGTCAAATAGCACTTTCCCCCCATATCCAATACTTCCACAACAAATAAAGTCGTCAAGGAAAATGAATAAAAGGTGGAGTATTTAATGCCTCGTGTGGTTTTTCTCCCAGCTTTCGATTAGAGCGCGCAGGAGGTTTACCATTGATTTCTGGAGACTTGAGGGCAATCTAGTGCACTGGCAACCCAACAGCACCTTGACACCCCGGGGCAGTGACTTGTGGGGATTAAACCCCACGTCCGAGTGAGTTGTCCCGATGCTCACCTGATATTGGGCACAACCTCAAATAAATACCACCAGACACCGACTGGGAGTTACGGGTTATTCACTGCCAAAGATGTTTGTAACATCGGACCACTGCGTTTCTGCATTGCTGCCATTGACACCTGGTGAGTATTTACAGGGGAAGCAAAGGCGGTGTGGGGTGGGGGGGCTGTGGAATGATGTGGACATCGGGAGAGGGGCAGGAGTGGGGAATGTGGCTATCAGGGGAGGTGATGGATGATTGGGAGGCGGAGGTGGATGTGACGAGTGGGGATTGACGGGGTGGGGGGAGCAGTGGTCAGCAGTGGCTGGTGTTTTCAGTGTGGAATTGGGGAGGGGCACTCCTGTAGCCAACCACCCACTCCCTCCCCAGCTCCATATTTGGACATTTTTGTTAAACTTACCTTTTTGCTGCTAGTCATCCTTTGAAGGCCAACCCAGTCAGCTAGGCCACAGGTAAGCCCAGTGTCAGAGTGCGGCTCGAAGCCATGACCCTCCCACTCACCAGCACTGATTCTACTTCTGAACTGAGGTGAACACCCAAAGTCCTGGGATTGGAATTGCTGCTTTCACCATATTCAGGCCGAGTGACCATGGCTCCTCTTCATGCTCCGGGTGAATTAGATCCAATCCCTAGGCACCTGAGACTCATCGCTACGGTTATGCAGAACTCTGTGCCCTGTTCTGCCGCTTCACATCCACGAATGTTCACATTGAAAAGACACCTGAAGATGAGCAATCACCTTTGAAGCTGCCGTTGCGAGCTACCTGGAGATCCCATACTGAGTCGGTGCAAGGCAGGGGTGTGAGAAGCAAGTTTGTGTAGTTCCTCTAGATTTTCATCACACCTGATGTCCTCCCCCTTTTATTTTCTGCCTCAGTTTCTCTGTGGGACTTGAGAGAGAGGATCCGAGTGACATGTTGAAAAGAAGGAAGGTTCAGTCAAGTGTGATGTTGCTACCGTAGAAAGTAACGCAACGTTCTTGACATGCTTGTTCCGTGTACAAACGTTTATCGTTGATGTATGATCTTGAAAGGGCTACCTTGTTGGAGACTATTCCTCCTTTTGGTTGAAATTATTCAACAGTTTCCATGCCAAACATTTAATTACCCCATCAAAAAAAAGCTTTGATTTTGTTCAAGACTTAGCCTCAGCTGTTATATCAGAACATCCTTTTCTTATAGTTCTCCCTCAGTCCTGGACAACATATGACAAACGTCTGGTGCATTGATGGACAATCTTTCATTCAGCATCATTACCAATTCAATTTTTTTTAAGGGGCAATTTAGTGTGGCCAATCCACCTACCCTGCACATCTTTGGGTTGTGGGGGCGAAACCCACGCAGACACGGGGAGAATGTGCAAACTCCACACGGGCAGTGACCCAGAGCTGGGATCGAACCCGGGACTTCAGCGCCGTGAGGCAGCCGTGCTAACCACTGCGCCACCATCCTGCCCCCAATTCTATTTATTTGACATTACGGTCATTGATTGCTTTGAACTTTTCTCTTATTTTTTCAATTTCCAAATATGTTGTCCGACACTTTTCTTCCTCCCCTCTACACTAGCACTTTGGGTCTTGGTTAAGCAGCATCTCGATTTGAAAATTCTCAGCCTTGTTTTCCGTTCCCCCCCATGTCTCACTGGCTCCGCCATCCCTCTCCTCCAACCTCGCAACATTTTGTAATTACTGGTGTGAACACCAACCTAGACATGTCCTTGTGATCTACCCAAAGTTAACAGAACCTCTCCAAATTTATAATTCCAAGGCTGAGGGGGTGATTTTGCGCCTGTGTTGGCCGGCAGCAAGAACCGCGCCGTGGACACAAGACATTGCGCGATTCGGGTTGGCCGATCCTCGCCGGCAAGATTGCATTTTCTGATTTTCAACACACCTCATCGATGGCGTAATGAGGTTCCTGCCCACAAATGGTGAGCACCTCAATGTAATTAATGGGTTCCCGCTATAGGATCCCCCCTCACTTCACATTCTTACCATTACAACAGATATATGGCCGCGTCAATTTGTCGAGGGGACCTCCTTGGAGGTGTAAAGGTAAGAATAAGGGGGGAGGGGAGGGGGAGAGGAACAAGCCCAGGAACTGCCCTTTCATTGCTCCCAGGCACAAGTTAGCACTGCCCTGGCACAGAATGGCACTGCCAACTTATCAGTGCCAGCCGATGTCAACCTGTGCCCTGGCGCAGTGCCAGAAGCCAGTGCCGGGGCAGTCCCATTATGTGTGGTAATTGGGGAGGAGGGGGCCAAGGCCTTTGAAGGGAGGGGGGGGGGGGTACTTGGCAGTGATGGGGAAGCAGCAATTGTGGGTCTTGCAGGTATGTGGAGGGGGGATCTGCCATTGAGGGGGATTTTCTAGCCTTTGTAGTGGGGGAGGGAGCAGGCATTGAGGGGAGGCATCGGAGGGGGCATCGGGCATTGTGGGGAGGGAGTGCTGGTGAGACGGGCGAGGCGATTGTTGGCTGTGGCGTCCCAGCAAAGGCAATTCCCCCCCCTCCCCCATGACACATTTTCCGCTGCACGACAGGTGAGCCACGCAAAACGCGAAATGATCGGCGGGACCAGAAGATCGTGGCTGTAGCCAATGGGAAGCTGCACGCCATGGGAGTTGGGGGTGGGGGAGATGGCAAATCCCACCCTTAGAGCAACCCTTCCTCTAATGCTACAGGAATGTTCCTCACACATTACAATGCAAGATATGGAAGGAAAGCCCAGCAATTAGCATTCCGAATGTATTCACAGAAATTTGCTTCTGAATTCAAGGTTCTGACAAGCAAAAATCAACCCTTTTCAAAAAGTCATTGTAGTGTTAGATACCTATCAATTCTCAGAGATCCAGCAGTGCGTTGGAAACTTAATGAAGGCATCAAAAGCTGTTAGAAATATGTCAATCTGTTTCGCAAACCTACATTCGGAGCAGTGTGATATTCAGAACCTGCCTTATGCTACATTTATTACCGAACTATATTTATCAGTAAGGTGTCAACATTGGCTCAGTTGGTAAGATTCCTGCGTCTGAGTCAGAAGGTCATGATTCTAAGCAGCAGACTGGAATAGAAAATCCAGGCCGGTACTTTCAGTGCAGCACCCGGGAAGTGCTGCCTTTTTGGGATCTGTGTTCTTCGGGATGAAACTTTAAATCGAGGCCCCTTCGGCCTTCACAGGGGAAGGTAGAAATCCTGTGACATCACCGTGAAAGCCCAAATACAAATTCTACCTCTTTCTCTTGGGCCAGTCCATTGGCTGGCGGCACGGTAGCACAGTGGTTAGCACTGTTGCTTCACAGCACCAGGATCCCAGGTTCGATTCCCGGCTTGGGTCACTGTCTGTGCGGAGTCTGCACGTTCTCCCCGTGTCTACGTGGGTTTCCTCCGGGTGCTCCGGTTTCCTCCCAAAAGTCCTGAAAGACGTGCTTGTTAGGTGAATTGGACATTCTAAATTCTCCCTCTGTGTATCTGAACAGGCGCGGAATGTGGCGACGAGGAGATTTTCACAGTAACTTCATTGCAGCGTTAACGCAAGCCTACTTGTGACACTGATAAAGATTATTATTATTATTGAGGGAAAGAATTTCTATAACCCTTCTCATGACCTGTGTATGTCCCAAGGTGCTGAGCAACCAGCAAAGTGCCCCTGAAGTCCCTGTCTCGGAGATGTAGAACCAAATTCTGTGCGGCAAGATCCCATGAACTGCAATGAGGTAATCTCCAGATAACCTGTTTTAAGTGATATTGGTTGAGGTGTAAATATTGACTCGGGACTTGGTGGTGAACTTTAATGCTCTACTTTGAAATAGTGCAATGGTATCTTTTACATCCAGAGGGCAGATGAAGCCTCAGTTTAATATCTTATCCGAAAGATGCCACTTTCTTTCTAAGATCCCTCTGTACTGTCAGATTCATGTTGATGAAATGCATATTAATTGCCCGTCTCCACCAGGCACAGCTTAACAGATCTTACACAGATAGAATCAATATCCAATTCAATGAGAGAAACAGATTGGAATCGATTTTTCATTCTTCTTATCTCGGTGTTCTATTACTGGGACATTATTTTCCAGCTTCTCGCGACTCAGCACTGGGTGATTGGGAATATTTTTGTCGACCCGCTGCTCTTTGTGAATCAAGAAATGTTGCTGATTCCTCAGGCTGGCTCGGTGTTAAGTCAAATGGTTGAACAGAGTCAAGATGGGACTCCAAATCTCAAGGCTGCCCGCCTCTCAAAACCTCTCTGTCTCGCCTGAGCGGGCCACATCAGCTTGCAGTCATTACAGTGAGAAGGAAGTGGAGAGAGAGAGAGAGTAATCGAGACACCTAATGGCAGAGCGGGTTAGACTGTACCCAAACACCTTCCACTCTCCAGTTTTCAACAAGTGGCTACGCCATCACGGAATCCAGCAAATATGAAGCTGATTCATTTGTGCACAATGGGGTTACGTTTACTTCAGCACCTCTAGATTAGGGAAATCATTGTTATCCCTTACATACATAAGGATGAGAAGCAGCACAGACCAATTCACCCAACTAGTCCACATTGGTATTTATGTTCCCCTCATGTCTTCTCCAGGTTTTTCTCAGGTAACTCTTACCAAACAAACCTTCTGTGTCCTTCTCTCTCTCGTGTTTAACTAGCCTCCCCTAGTCTAGACACCAACTATACCCTGTTGGTCGCAAGTTCATTCTCACAACTCTCTGGGTAGAGAGGTTTTCCTGTTTGATTTCTGGGTGACTATTTCATATTGATGGCCTCCGCTTTTGCTCTTCCCCACAGCGGGTAACATTCTCACCATGTCAGCCCCACCAAAAGCTTCCCTAATTTTATAGACCTGTATTAGATCAACCCCCCAGCCTTCTCTGTTCAAGAGAACCCTCTCCTGGGTATCTGTCCTCTTCTGATAGGCAAACCTGGTACCACCTTGTTAATCATTTTTGAACCTTTTCCACTGCCTCTATATCTTTGGATAACATAATGACCAGAATTATACACAGTGCTCCAACTAAAGTCTAACCATGGCTCAATACAATGTTTAGCATAACGTTACCCATAGAAACATAGAAAATAGAAGCAGGAGGAGGCCATTTGGCCCTTCGAGCCTGCTCCGCCATTCATCACGATCATGGCTGATCATCAAGTTCAATACTCTGATCCCGCCTTCCCCACCCACCAAATCCCTCAATCCCTTTAGCCGCAACGCAAGAGCTGTATCTAATTCCTTTTGGAAAATACACAAGATTCTGGCCTCCACTACTTTCTGTGATAGTGAATGCCACAGATTCCCCACTCTCTGGGTGAAGACATTTCTCCTCACCTCAGTCCTAAAAGGTTCACCCCTAATCCTCAAAACTGTGACCCCTAGTTCTGGACTCCCCCACCATCGGGAACATTCTTTCTGAATCTACCCTGTCTAATCCTGTTAGAATTTTGTAAGTTTAAATGAGATGCCCCACTCACTCTTCTGAACTCCAATGAATATAATCCCTCCAGAAATAAACCCAGTATCCAATTTTTAACCGACATGTGAGGCATCAATGTCAGCCTTGGTTCTGTGGGTAGAACCCTCACCTCTGAACCTGAAGATCTTGACCTGCTGCATGAACCTTGAGTACATAATCTGTGCTGACACTCCCGGTGTAATACTGAGGTAGCGTCGGATTATCGCAGGTGCCGTCATTTGGAAGCGATGTTAAACCTGACTTTAATATTCTGGCCTCTCAGAGAGAGGCAAAAGATTCTAAATTACTATTTGAAGAAGGACTTCTTCCTGGGTGTCCTGGCTAATATTAATCAACCAATGTCAAAATGGCTGTTGATTAAACTGTTGATTTTGGCAGTTTATAAATTGGCTACAGCGTTTCCCACGTTACAGCTGTCACTCCACTTCAAAAAGCCATTCAGCGGCCCGAACCATTTTGTAAATCCCTGAGGCTTTGAACTATGTTCTGTAAATGCAAATTCTTTCTTTCCCTGTTTACCGTTAGCCTGTACGGTGCATTTCAGTTGCTGACGGGCCTGCTGCATTTTCAGAGTATCCTAGTTTTAAAAAGTACTTCCCCCAGCACAATGGGCCAAACAGATTCCCGGTCAGTCTCCAGGACTCTACCCATCTGTAGAAACCACGTAAAAGAAATATGAAGTGATGTCAGCTTCTCTGTCACATACACAGGAATTCGGTAAACAATTAAACCCCAGTTCCTTAAAGCGTTTGGGACTGCCAAAACATTGGAATTTTCAGAGTTCCAAGAGGCTGTCTAAATAGAACTGCTGCAATCTGATTAAAATGAAGATCTGCCTCACATGGTCCTGGTAGCAATTAAAACCAGGGCGATATATTAAAGACAATGCTCCACCCTCAGTGTGACTGTAACTATTACCTGTTCAGAGTCTACAAAAGGAGTTCATTTGTTTTGCCATGATTGTGCGCTGCAAATAAACCATCCCCACATCCTGCCTCCCCACACCCTGCCTCCCCACACCCTGCCTCCCCACACCCTGCCTCGCCACACCCTGTATCCCCACACCCTGTATCCCCACACCCTGTATCCCCACACCCTGCCCCCCACACCCTGCCTCCTCACACCCTGCCTCCCCACACCCTGCCTCCCCACACCCTGCCTCCTCACACCCTGCCTCCCCACACCCTGCATCCCCACACCCTGCCTCCCCACACCCTGCCTCCCCACACCCTGCCTCCCCACACCCTGCCTCCTCACACCCTGCCTCCCCACACCCTGCCTCCCCACACCCTGCCTCCCCACACCCTGCCTCCGTACACCCTGCCCCCCCACACCCTGCCTCCCCACACCCTGCCTCCCCACACCCTGCCTCCCCACACCCTGCCTCCCCACACCCTGCCTCCCCACACCCTGCCTCCCCACACCCTGCCTCCCTGCCTCCCCACACCCTGCCTCCCTGCCTCCCCACACCCTGCCTCCCCACACCCTGCCTCCCTGCCTCCCCACACCCTGCCCCCCACACCCTGCCCCCCAAACCCTGCCCCCCACACCCTGTATCCCCACACCCTGCCTCCCTACACCCTGCCCCCCCACACCCTGCCTCCCCACACCCTGCCCCCCCACACCCTGCCTCCCCACACCCTGCCTCCCCACACCCTGCCCCCCACACCCTGCCCCCCACACCCTGCCCCCCACACCCTGCCTCCCTGCCTCCCCACACCCTGCCTCCTCACACCCTGCCTCCCCACACCCTGCCTCCCCACACCCTGCCTCCCCGCACCCTGCCTCCCCGCACCCTGCCTCCCCGCACCCTGCCTCCCCGCACCCTGCCTCCCCACACCCTGCCTCCCCACACCCTGCCTCCCTGCCTCCCCACACCCTGTATCCCCACACCCTGCCTCCCCACACCCTGCCTCCCCACACCCCGCCTCCCCACACCCTGCCTCCCCACACCCTGCCTCCCCACACCCTGCCTCCCCACACCCTGCCTCCCTGCCCCCCACACCCTGCCCCCCCACACCCTGCCCCCCACACCCTGCCTCCCCACACCCTGCCTCGCCACAACCTGCCTCCCCACACCCTGCGTCCCCACACCCCGCCCCCCCCCCCCACCCTGCCTCCCTGCCTCCCCACACCCTGCCTCCCTGCCTCCCCACACCCTGCCTCCCCACACCCTGCCTCCCCACACCCCGCCCCCCCCCACCCTGCCTCCCTGCCTCCCCACACCCTGCCTCCCCACACCCTGCCTCCCCACACCCTGCCTCCCCACACCCTGCCTCCCCACGCCCTCCCCACACCCTGCCCCCCACACCCTGCCCCCCACACCCTGCCTCCCCCACACCCTGCCTCCCCACACCCTGCCTCCCCACACCCTGCCTCCCTGCCTCCCCACACCCTGTATCCCCACACCCTGCCTCCCCACACCCTGCCTCCCCACACCCCGCCTCCCCACACCCTGCCTCCCCGCACCCTGCCTCCCCACACCCTGCCTCTCCACACCCTGCCTCCCCACACCCTGCCTCCCCACACCCTGCCTCTCCACACCCTGCCTCCCCACACCCTGCCTCCCCGCACCCTGCCTCCCCACACCCTGCCTCCCCACACCCTGCCTCCCCACACCCTGCCTCTCCACACCCTGCCTCCCCACACCCTGCCTCCCCACACCCTGCCCCCCACACCCTGCCTCCCCACACCCTGCCTCCCCACACCCTGCCTCCCCACATCCAGCCTCCCCACATCCAGCCTCCCCACACCCTGCCTCCCTACACCCTGCCTCCCCACACCCTGCCCCCCACACCCTGCCTCCCTGCCTCCCCACACCCTGCCCCCCACACCCTGTATCCCCACACCCTGCCTCCCCACACCCTGCCTCCCCACATCCAGCCTCCCCACACCCTGCCTCCCTACACCCTGCCTCCCCACCCCCCCACTTCAACCTCATCCCCACTTCATGTTACTCTCGGGCTGCCAATTGTGATCGAATGTATTCCTGGAGGTTTCAATACATGACTTGACCCCATGCTCTAGCCATTAGTCAGCCAACAAAACCATCCGTCTGACACATCTTCCTCCGCGTATTGGAAAACAAAAAGACTGATTGCTGACTTGGATCGATTTTTACTGTCAGCCAGGAGCCTACACTCTTCCGAAATCAGCAATCCAACAGCAAATAGAATGCCACAAAATGTCATCACAATGGTGTGGGTGATGCTTCTGCGATGGGGAAGGGTAAACCCTAACCCTAATCTTTTTGTGTCCCCCCCCCCCCCCCCACTGCTCTTCTTTTGGAGTTGTATAAAACTTAGGTGAGGCCATAGCTGGGGTACTGCATGCAATTCCGGTCACCACATTATAGGAAGGATGTGATTGCACGGAAGGGGTGTGTATGAGATTCACCAGGATGTTGCCTGAAATGGAACTTTTAAGTTATGAAGAGAGGTTGAATAGGCTTGGGTTGTTTTCATTGAAGCAGAGAAGACTGAGGGACGATCTGATTGTGGTGTAGAAGATTATGAGGGGCAGAGACAGGATAGAGGGGGAGCAGCTGTTCCCCTTAGTTGTAGGGACTCTCCAAACATCCCCTCTGCCACGTTAAAATGGTATCACTGCACCATAACGGACGGTTTAGCGTTGAAGTGTTGAGCTACTATGGTTACCAATTCTTCAAAAGTCTTAGTATCCGGAGCTGCGGGATATGCAAGGCCCTTTATCACTCCATAGGTATGAACTCTACATGCAGTCAGTAATATCACTGTCTGTCGATCCACATCGGTGATAGTGTTCGCCCAGAAAAAGTAACGCATGGGTTCTGCGCACTGTGTCCAACCCTCTATGCTTGCGTCGAACACGTCCGACCTTTTTGTGATAGAAAAAGAAATTCACTCCAACCTTAGTCCAGCAGTGGAAAGGAGATGATTGTTCATCCGACAGTGTAGCAGCATCGACAGTAGTCCAATTTTATCCTCGTTGCCAGTTTGGTAAGCCACAGATGAGTCCCAAATCGAGTAGGTGAAAAAAAGCTATGTTTATTGCGAAGCAATTATATTTACAATATACATCAGATCCCAGGTGGGTCTGCTCTGTCGGTTCCATACCTGGCCAACTTTATAAAGAACTTAACCACGAATGTCCTCGGGCTCCCACCCCATTAGCCGGGGAGCTCGTACTCGGCGAGGCCCACGGGGCGATTGACTGTTCCAACCCCATAGATCTCATGTGGGTTATAACACTCGTCATTGAGCCTGATTCATTCTTGGAATCAATTAAGGTGCCATTTAGAACATATAGAACATAGAACATTACAGCGCTGTACGGGCCCTTCGGCCCTCGATGTTGCGCCAACCTGTGAAACCATCTGAAGCCTATCTGACCTACACTATTCCATTTTCATCCATATGTCTATCCAGTGGCCACTTAAATGCCCTTAAATTTGGCGAGTCTACTACTGTTGCAGGCAGTGCGTTCCACACCCCTACTACTCTCTGAGTAAAGAAACTGCCTCTGACATCTGTCCTATATCTACCACCCCTCAATTTAAAGCTATGTCCCCTCGTGTTGGTCATCACCATCCGAGGAAAAAGACTCTCACTGTCCACCCTATCTAACCCTCTGACTATCTTATATGTCTCTATTAAGTCACCTCTCAGCCTTCTCCTCTCTAACGAAAACAACCTCAAGTCCCTGAGCCTTTCCTCGTAAGACCTTCCCTCCATACCAGGCAACATCCTAGTAAATCTCCTCTGAACCCTTTCCAAAGCTTCCACATCCTTCCTATAATGTGGTGACCAGAACTGCACGCAGTACTCCAGGTGCGGCCGCACCAGAGTTTTGTACAGCTGCAGCATGACCTCGTGGCTCCGAAACTCAATCCCCCTACTGATAAAGGCTAGCACACCATATGCCTTCTTAACAGCCCTATTAACCTGGGTGGCAACTTTCAGGGATTTATGTACCTGGATGCCGAGATCTCTCTGTTCATCTACACTACCAAGAATCTTGCCATTAGCCCAGTACTCTGCATTCCTGTTACTCCTTCCAAAGTGAACCACCTCACACTTTTCCGCATTAAACTCCATCTGCCACCTCTCAGCCCAGTTCTGCAGCTTATCTATGTCCCTCTGTAACCTATAACATCCTTCAGCACTATCCACAACTCCACCGACCTTCGTGTCATCTGCAAATTTACTAACCCAGCCTTCTACACCCTCTTCCAGGTCATTTATAAAAATGACAAACAGCAGTGGCCCCAAAACAGATCCTTGCAGTACACCACTAGTAACTGAACTCCAGGATGAACATTTGCCATCAACCACCACCCTCTGTCTTCTTTCAGCTAGCCAATTACTGATCCAAACTGCTAAATCACCTTCAATCCCATACTTCCGTATTTTCTGCAATAGCCTACCGTGGGCAACCTTATCAAAAGCCTTACTGAAATCCATATACATAGAACATAGAACATAGAACGATACAGCGCAGTACAGGCCCTTCGGCCCTCGATGTTGCACCGACATGGAAAAAAAATCTAAAGGCCATCTAACCTACACTATGCCCTTATCATCCATATGCTTATCCAATAAATTTTTTAATGCCCTCAATGTTGGCGAGTTCACTACTGTTGCAGGTAGGGCATTCCACGGCCTCACCACTCTTTGCGTAAAAAACCCACCTCTGACCTCTGTCCTATATCTATTACCCCTCAATTTAAGGCTATGTCCCCTCGTGCTAGCCACCTCCATCCGCGGGAGAAGGCTCTCGCTGTCCACCCTATCTAACCCTCTGATCATTTTGTATGCCTCTATTAAGTCACCTCTTAACCTTCTTCTCTCTAACGAAAACAACCTCAAGTCCATCAGCCTTTCCTCATAAGATTTTCCCTCCATACCAGGCAACATCCTGGTAAATCTCCTCTGCACCCGTTCCAAAGCTTCCACGTCCTTCCTATAATGAGGCGACCAGAACTGTACGCAATACTCCAAATGCGGCCGTACTAGAGTTTTGTACAACTGCAACATGACCTCATGGCTCCGGAACTCAATCCCTCTACCAATAAAAGCCAACACACCATAGGCCTTCTTCACAACCCTATCAACCTGGGTGGCAACTTTCAGGGATCTATGTACATGGACACCGAGATCCCTCTGCTCATCCACACTGCCAAGAATTTTACCATTAGCCAAATATTCCACATTTCTGTTATTCTTTCCAAAGTGAATCACCTCACACTTCTCCACATTAAACTCCATTTGCCACCTCTCAGCCCAGCTCTGCAGCTTATCTATGTCCCTCTGTAACCTGCAACATCCTTCCGCACTGTCTACAACTCCACCGACTTTAGTGTCGTCTGCAAATTTACTCACCCATCCTTCTGCGCCCTCCTCTAGGTCATTTATAAAAATGACAAACAGCAACGGCCCCAGAACAGATCCTTGTGGTACGCCACTCGTAACTGAACTCCATTCTGAACATTTCCCATCAACTACCACTCTCTGTCTTCTTTCAACTAGCCAATTTCTGATCCACATCTCTAAATCACCCTCAATCCCCAGCCTTCGTATTTTTTGCAATAGCCGACCGTGGGGAACCTTATCAAACGCTTTACTGAAATCCATATACACCACATCAACTGCTCTACCCTCGTCTACCTGTTCAGTCACCTTCTCAAAGAACTCGATAAGGTTTGTGAGGCATGACCTACCCTTCACAAAACCATGCTGACTGTCCCTAATCATATTATTCCTATCTAGATGATTATAAATCGTATCTTTTATAATCCTCTCCAAGACTTTACCCACCACAGACGTTAGGCTCACCGGCCTATAGTTACCGGGGTTATCTCTACTCCCCTTCTTGAACAAAGGGACCACATTTGCTATCCTCCAGTCCTCTGGCACTATTCCTGTAGCCAATGATGACCTAAAAATCAAAGCCAAAGGCTCAGCAATCTCTTCCCTGGCTTCCCAGAGAATCCTAGGATAAATCCCATCCGGCCCCGGGGACTTATCTATTTTCACCTTGTCCAGAAATGCCAACACTTCTTCCCTACGCACCTCAATGCCATCTATTCTAATAGCCTGGGTCTCAGCATTCTCCTCCACAATATTATCTTTTTCTTGAGTGAATACTGACGAAAAGTATTCATTTAGTATCTCGCTTATCTCCTCAGCCTCCACACACAACTTCCCACCACTGTCCTTGACTGGCCCTACTCTTACCCTAGTCATTCTTTTATTCCTGACATACCTATAGAAAGCTTTTGGGTTTTCCTTGATCCTACCTGCCAAAGACTTCTCATGTCCCCTCCTTGCTCGTCTCAGCTCTCTCTTTAGATCCTTCCTCGCTTCCTTGTAACTATCAAGCGCCCCAACTGAAACTTCATGCCTCATCTTCACATAGGCCTCCTTCTTCCTCTTAACAAGAGATTCCACTTCTTTGGTAAACCACGGTTCCCTCGCTCGACCCCTTCCTCCCTGCCTGACTGGTACGTACTTATCAAGAACACGCAATAGCTGTTCCTTGAACAAGCTCCACATATCTAGTGTGCCCAACCCTTGCAGCCTACTTCTCCAACCAACACATCCTAAGTCATGTCTAATGGCATCATAATTGCCCTTCCCCCAGCTATAACTCTTGCCCTGCGGGGTATACTTATCCCTTTCCATCACTAACGTAAAGGTCACCGAATTGTGGTCACTGTTTCCAAAGTGCTCACCTACCTCCAGATCTAACACCTGGCCTGGTTCATTACCCAAAACCAAATCCAATGTGGCCTCGCCTCTTGTTGGCCTGTCAACATATTGTGTCAGGAAACCCTCCTGCACACATTGTACAAAGAATGACCCATCTAATGTACTCGAACTATATCTTTTCCAGTCAATATTTGGAAAGTTAAAGTCTCCCATAACAACTACCCTGTTACTTTCGCTCTTTTCCAGAATCATCTTCGCCATCCTTTCCTCTACATCCCTAGAACTATTAGGTGGCCTATAGAAAACTCCCAACAGGGTGACCTCTCCTTTCCTGTTTCTAACCTCAGCCCATACTACCTCGGAAGAAGAGTCCCCATCTAGCATCCTTTCCGCCACCGTAATACTGTCCTTGACTAGCAGCGCCACACCTCCCCCTCTTTTGCCCCCTTCTCTGAGCTTACTAAAACACCTAAACCCCGGAACCTGCAACAACCATTCCTGTCCCTGCTCTATCCATGTCTCTGAAATGGCCACAACATCGAAGTCCCAGGTACCAACCCATGCTGCCAGTTCCCCAACCTTATTTCGTATACTCCGTATACACCACATCAACCGCTTTACCCTCATCCACCTGTTTGGTCACCTTCTCAAAAAACTCAATAAGGTTTGTGAGGCATGACCTACCCTTCACAAAACCGTGTTGAGTATCGCTAATCAACTTGTTCTTTTCAAGATGATTATAAACCCTATCTCTTATAACCTGTTCCAACATTTTACCCACAACCGAAGTAAGGCTCACAGATCTATAATTACCAGGGTTGTCTCTACTCCCCTTCTTGAACAAGGGGACAACATTTGATATCCTCCAGTCTTCCGGCACTATTACTGTCGACAAAGACGACATAAAGATCAAGGACAAAGGCTCTGCAATCTCCTCCCTGGCTTCCCAGAGAATCCTAGGATAAATCCCATCTGGCCCAGGGGACTTATCTATTTTTACACTTTCCAAAATTGCTAACGCCTCCTCCTTGTGAACCTCAATCCCATCTAGCCTGGTCGACTGTACCTGAGTATTCTCCTCAACAACATTGTCTTTCTCCAGTGTAAACACTGACGAAAAATATCCATTTAACACTTCCCCTATCTCCTCTGATTCCACACACAACTTTCCACTACTATCCTTGATTGGCCCTAATCTTACTCTAGTCATTCTTTTGTTCCTGATCTACCTATAGAAAGCCTTAGGGTTTTCCTTGATCCTATCCGCCAACGACTTTTCGTGTCCTCTCCTCGCTCTTCTTAACTCTCCCTTTAGGTCCTTCCTGGCTAACTTGGCATCTGGTATTAAAAGTCTAATGATGACCATGAAACCACTGCCGTCAAAACCCACCTGGTTCAATAATGTTCTTTAGGGAAGGAAATCTGCCGTCCTTACCTGGTCTGGCCTACATGTGACGGGTTCAATTCCCGTACCAGGCTCCCCGAACAGGCGCCGGAATGTGGCGACTAGGGGCTTTTCACAGTAACTTAATTTGAAGCCGACTCGTGACAATAAGCGATTTTCAAATGTGGGTCTGAAATGGCCGAGCAAGCCACTCAGTTGTACTTAGCCGCTACGAAAATGCACAAGAAAAAGGAATGAAATGGGATGGACCACCCAGCATCGACTCAGGCACCGGAAACGACAACGGCAAACCCAGCCCTGCCCCCCCCAGCCCTGCCCCCCTAGCCCTGCCCCCCCCAGCCCTGCCCCCCCCAGCCCTGCCCCCCCAGCCCTGCCGACCCTGCAACGTCCTGAAAGTTGGAGAGCAACAGCCTGACATAGTCACACTCACAGAATCATACCGTACAATGTCCCAGATACCACTATCATCATTCCTGGGTCTGTCCTGTCTCACCGGCAGGACAGACCCAGCAGAGGTGGTAGCACAGTGGGATACAGTCGGGAGGGATTCTGACTGGGATCGGGATCGGGAGCCCTGGGATTCCCCAACATCGACTCTGGGCCCCATGAAGTCTCAGGGCTCCAGGTTAAACACTGGCAAGGAAACCTCCTGCTGATTACTACGTACCGGCCACCATCAGCTGAGGAATCCGTTCTCCTCCATGTTGAACACCACTTGGAGGAAGCACTGAGAGTGGCAAGGGTGCAGAGTATGCTCTGGATGGGGACTTCAATGCCCATCACCAAGAGTGGCTGGGTAGTACCACCACAGACCGCGCTGGCTGGGTCCTAAAGGACAATAGCTGCTAGACCGGGACTGCAGCAGGTGGTGAGGGAACCAACAAGAGGGAAAAACATACTTGGCCTCATCCTCACCAACCTGCCTGCTGTAGATGCATCTGTCCATGGCAGTATCGGTAGAAGTGACCACGGCACAGTCCTTGTGGAGACAAAGTCATTTATTGCTATGAAGTGTAGAGCAGACACACAGAGGACAGTTTCTGCACAGCAAGCTCCCACAAACATCAATTTTATAATAGGCAGGTAATCTGTTTCTTCAGAGATGTTTTTTTAAATATAAATTTAGAGTATCCAATTCATTTTACCCAATTAAGGTGAAATTTAGCGTGGCCAATCCACCTACCCTGCACATCTTTGGGTTGTGGGGGCGAAACCCACGCAGACACGGGGAGAATGTGCAAACTCCACACGGAGAGTGACCCAGAGTCGGGATTGAACCTGGGACCTGGGCGCCATGAGGCAGCAGGGCTAACCCACTGCGTCACTGTGCTGCCCTTTCTTCAGAGATGTTGATTAAAGGATGGGTACAGATAAAGATACGTAAAATTGCCTTCCCTCACCTCAAAGCCGGGCAATAGGATATTTTATGTCCATCTAAGAGGATGGGCGGGGCTTTGGTTTAATGTTACATCTGAAAGATGACAGACCCACCAGTGCAACCTGGATTTTGCACTCTGGTCTCGGCCGTGGGGTTTGAACCCACAACTTTCTGATTCAGAGGTGAGAGTGCTAACCATTGTCCCAGAGGAGAAATAAAGAACTATGTCAAGAGTAGAAATATGTGGGTGGGGAAAGGCTGAGCTGTACACATCACTCTGTGCTGTCAGTAGGTCACGGATCCAGTTGTTTGAATGACCTTTGCCCTCCCACATACCAGAAAATCTTCCAGTGTTCGCGTTTTGCTTCTGGGCGTTGGGGTTTCACACTGGGGTAGTCAGGGACATTCCATAAAAAATGAAGCCAGCTGCTGAACAATGCGGGCAGTGACAGCATCAAACTGCCCCACAGATCCCTCACAGCCATGATTATAATTGGACATAAAGTTGGCCAGAAATCGAGGTGGGATAATGGCACGTGTTCTGCACTCGGCTTCTTCCACCAATGTCAAATTTTCATCATTAATTATTTCGGTGAAGTGGAGTCCAGAGTTCATAGAAAGGACAGGCTTTGAAAAGAAAATTTTTATGACAATCTTAATTAAGATAAGTATGATAATTTAGTGGTATTATTTCTAATCTACTGACCCAGAGAACAAGAGTTTAAGCCCCACCCACATAAGAATGTAAAAGTTTAAAGTTAGGTTAAGAAACATCATATTCTGGAAATAAAAAAAAATGATTATTGTAAAAATAACCATGAAACTGTTTTATTGTCATAAACATCCCTCTGATTCACTGATGTCATTTCAGGGAGAAAACCTGCCCACTCTGGCCTATAGGTGACTCCAGTCGCACCCCAATATGATATATTCTTAACTAACCTGTGAACATTTCCTGAGGAGTTCTTCAGGGTAGTGTCATCGGGCCAAACATCTTCAGCTGCTTCATCAATGACCTTCCTTCCCCCATAAGTGCAGACGTGAGGATGCTCGCTGATGATTGCACTCCTCAGATGTTGAAGCAGTCCATGTCCAAGTGCAGCTAGACCTCAACAATATCCAGGCTTGGGCTGACAAGTGGCAAGTAATATTGTGTGCACAAGTATCAGGCAATGACCATCTCCAACAAGAGAGTATCTAATCGTTGCTCCATGAAATTCAATGGCATTACCATCGCTGAATCCCCCAGTATCAACATCCTGGGAGTTACCATTGGCCAGTAACAGAAGTAGACGAGCCATATAAATACTGTGGCTACAAGAGCAGGTCAAAGGCTCGGAATCCTGTGCCGAGGAACTCACCTCCTGACTCCCCAAAGCCTGCCCACCATCTACAAGTCAGGAGTGTGATGGAATACTCTCCACTTGCCTGGATGAGTGCAGCTCCAACAACAGTCAAGAAGCTCGACACCATCCAGGACAAAGCAGCCCCGCTTGATTGGTAGCCCATCCAGAAGCATTCAGTCCCTCCAGTAGATGAACAGAGTCAGCCGTGTGCACCATCTACAAGATACATTGCCGAAACTCACCAAGGTTCCTTAGGCAGCACCCTTCTAAATTCATTGACCACTCCCAGCTAGAAGGGCAAGAGCAGCAGATACCTGGGAACCCCACCACCTGGAGGTTCCTCTCCAAACTACTCACCACCCTGACTTGGAAATATATCGCCGCTGGGGCAACACCCTGGAATTCGCTCCCTAATAGCTACACCACATGGCCTGCAGCGGCTCAAGAAGGCAACTCACCACCACCTTCTCAAGGGGCAATTAGGGATGAGCAATAAGTTCTGGCCTATCTAACAAAGCCCACATGCTGGGACTGCATAAAAATATAGCTAAGAGTGAGGATCAAAGACAGAAAATTGGAAAATCTCAGCAGGTCTGACAGCATCAGTGGAAACTCTTCAGGCGACCTGCTGAGATTTCCCAGCATTTTCACTTTTTGTTTCAGATTCCAGCATCCGCAGTGATTTGATTTTCTCTGAGCAATGAAGATAACTCAGGTTGGGCATTAGAATGCTGACCTTTCCAGCATCCTGGGAATTAAAACATATCTTAAATCAAAAATCACTTAAAATGAAGTTTGCCCAGTTTGTGCTGCCTTTGAAAGACACAAAGTTTTATTCACTTTAATCCATCTTGCCCCTATCTTGCACCTTGACAATACAGTCTGTCGTTGGGCATGATTACACCCCATCCCCAGTGCTTAACGTTTGTTTCTGAATCTAGTCAGTGAGTATTGGTGGGCTATGGTGAGCTTCACATCGGATCCAATCCAGCACACTGATGTTTACAGTTTGCAACCAGGATCCCTGGCTGATTTCCTCACGCACGCTCTCCTCATTGTCAGGGTTACGTGGGAACCATTAGTTGAAGATCATGGAAAACGACCTCAATTATTCTTCCCACTAAGCAACTGAAGTCTCACATGTAAGATTTGAGTTAGAGGTTTGCCTGCACAACAAATGGGTGATGACCATAGTAGCACAGTGGTTAGCACTGTTGCCTCACAGCTCCAAGGTCCCAGGTTCGATCCCCAGCTTGGGTCACTGTCTGTGTGGAGTCTGCATGTTCTCTCCGTGTTTGCGTGGGTTTCCTCCGGGTGCTCCGTTTTCCTCCCACAAGTCCCAAAAGACGTGCGTATTAAGTAATTTGGGCATTCTGAATTATCCCTCTGTGTATCAAAACAGGCGCTGGAATGTGGCGACTAGGGGCTTTTCTTCTTTTTTAAATTTAGAGTATCCAATTAATTTTTTCCAATTAAGGGGCAATTGTAGTGTGGCCAATCCACCTACCCTGCACGTCTTTGGGTTGTGGGGGTGAAACCCACGCAAACACAGGGAGAATGTGCAAACTCCACACGGACAGTGACCCAGAGCCGGGATCGAACCTGGGACCTTGGCACCGTGGGGCAGCAGTGCTAACCACTGCGCTACCGTGCTGCCCTGACAGTGCTGCCCTGACTCGGGGCTTTTCACAGTAACTTCATTGCAGTGTGATGTAAGCCTACTTATGACAATAATGATTATTATTATTAGAACAGCCATTTGGCCCATTGAGTCTGCACCAGCCCTTTGAAAGACAACCCCAGCTGGCCCATTTTTTCAGAATTTACCCCAAAAAGGGCAAGGCCAATCAGACCTCAGATTTTGTGTCTCCAGGGCAACCAGGTAACTAAGGAGAACTAATGCAACTGATTAAGCACGAGACGTGTTGAGGAGATCTATTTGCCTCTATTGTATGTCGATAGTTTTGACCAAGGGAGGTGGAAACTCCTTTGTTAACATGAATAGACTATCGACTATTTCCCATCGCGTATCAAAGGCCAGACATCTACAAAATCCCTGCGCTGTGTGTGTGATGCAATGTTTATTCAGGTGTTTTAATATTTTAATATCTTTACCGGGTTGTGTTATGAAGCACAAAGAAAACACTTTGGGCGCGATCCAATGGCCACGTTGCACTGGAAAAGTAGCTCACCGCGGTGCAGTGTGGCCGATAAGAGCCGGGAGGCCCTGTTCCGGGGATCTACCGGCTCGCAACGCCTCGTGAGATCCGACATGATCCCGCGTGACATTGCGATGTAAATTCCCACCATTGTGGGCGGGATCAATTTTTAGCAAATCTGCATATTAGAACGAGACAACTAGTCGCACTGGAATGTGTAGATTCCCAAGATACCTGAGGTGTTGGGATTCATCCCCTTCTCCTCAGAGCCCTCGGGCGGAATTCTCCGCTCCCCGCGCTGGGTGGGAGAATCGCAGGAGGGCCGGGCAACTCACGACACGCCCCCCTGGCGTCCCCCGCGATTCTCCCACCCCCGCTCGGAAGAATCGGCGCTCGCCATTTTTCACGGCGACCGACAATTCTCCGGCCCCGATGGGCCAAGCGGCCTGACGTTCCCGACCGGTTCACGACGGCGGCAACCACACCTGGTCGCTGCCGTCGTGAACATGGCGCCAAATGCTGGTTTGAGGCTTGTGGGGGGGGGGGGGGGGGGGGGGGTGAGAGGGGAATGAGCACCACGGCCGTGCTCGGGAGGGGACTGGCCCGTGATCGGTGCCCACCGATCGTTGGGCCGGCGTCTCAAAGCGACGCACTCTTTCCCCTCCGCCACCCCGCAAGATCAAGCCGCCACGTCTTGCGGGGCAGCAGAGGGGAAGACGTCAGCCGCGCATGCGGGGTTGGAGCCGCCCAACCTGCTCCAGGGTGCCGTCACTTAGGTGCCGCCGTCGCGTCATTCTCGGAGCGCCGCCCTGACGCAAGCATCAAGGCCCGGCGGCCGAGAGTTACGGAGCGCCGCTCCTAGTCCTCCGGGTGGGGGTGAATAAGGTGAGAGGAGCGGCCTCCGAGGCCGTCATGAAACTCGGCTGAGTTCACGACGGCCTTCCCGATTTATCGAGGGAGCGGAGAATTCCGCCCCTCGGGTGAACGCTGTTTAGCACTGGTCCCCACAAACAGGGACCAAATGTAACAGCAATCGTGGGGGTTCTCCCAGGGGATTGGAGGTCCCCAGCTGCATGCCCTTTGGACAGGGTGGTACCCTGACCTTGAGACTGCTGTTGCCACCTGGGCACCCTGGCTGTGCCTCCTGGGTGCCAGCTTGGCACTGCCAAGGTGACCAGGTGGCACTGGCATGGGAACTGCTGAGTAGGCACTGCCAAGGTGCCAAGCTGGCATTTTCTGTGCATGCGCGATCGGGCCGGGGGTGGCCTGTGAGGTCAGGGATCACTTTGGGGACCTTGGAGATCGGGACACTATTTAAAAATGGCATCCCGATCTCTTGCTACACTGGGGAGTTCTGGTGAGCGGAGCTCCTCACTGTATAAAACAAGCCTATGTGTGGCTCTGGCTGCTGAATAGCCATGTGTTTCTTAGCACTGAGAGCGCTGGGAAACACGGGCTAAATGTGCTCACTATGGAACTTTATTCCCTTATGGGAGAATCGTGTCCTTATTCGTTTAAACTCAAGGAAGCCTGTCAGACTGAGTTTTTTGCAATCAGCTGCATCAACATTTAAGTACATGCGTTGAATTAACACATTAATTCTCTGAAATGTAAAAAAATCTTGTTACGATCGAACGAGGAGTGGGAGAAAAGGGGGAGCCCTTTCACCTGTCTTCACCGAGTCGTAACAACAGGCTGAAAAATAGCCTTAAATGTTAAATCGTAGGGATACAGAAACAGAGAATAATGTATGACATAAAAGGAGATCATCTGAGCGTGTTCCTGCACACCAGAAATGAACCATCTAGTCTAATACCACCTTCCAGGACCAAGTCCATAGTCTTGCGGGTTACAGCACTTCAACAGCACGTCCAACTGTTTTTTTATTGAGGTAACGATTTCTAACAACACTAATCCTTCAGGCAGTGAATTCCAGGCCCACACCTCCCTCTGGGTGTAAAAAATTCTCCTCAACTTCCCACTAACCTTTCCACCATTTACTTTAAATCTCTGCCCTTCCTCATGTGATTGACCTCACAGCTAAGGGAAAGTTCACCCACTGGAAAGTCAGACTTGGACAATGAGTCACAGGTTCCACGTGAATCATTTAGCGGCAGAATCAGAAGGGCAAATCAACAAACAGGCAGGCCAATGAACCCAAGCTGACTATCATAGAAAGGATAATCTTTCAAAAATTCAACCAGGCAATTTATTCCCTTCTTAAAACCTACAGAGAATCATGTGACCCTCTTATTCTGCATCGATGTCATGAGCTATTTCATTAGTATCATTTTAGCTCTTCTAACTCTCATTAAGGATGATTGTATCTGATTAATACCACGATATGGATTATAATAAATTACAGATAGTACGGTGAACAAAGCCTATAATTTAAATCAAGGTGATTAGGTGATCCCTGTAAAACGCTTAATTTTTTTTCATGGTTTAAGGTCATTCCTCCATTAACTGATAGTTTTATTACCTCGTGTCAGCTATCCTCTCTGATATGATAGAGTCGACGCTGCTTTTCTCTCTATGTATAGATAGATTTAGTTACTCATCATGCGAATGGAGAATGTCAACTGTGGGAATGAAGAACAGATTCAAGGCAGATATAAAGCAGCCGGTGACAAGGGCAGAACAGTTTGGACACATGGGGACATGTGGCAGCACGGTATCATTGTGGATAGCACAATCGCTTCACAGCTCCAGGGTCCCAGGTTCGATTCCAGCTTGGGTCACTGTCTGTGCGGAGTCTGCACATCCTCCCCGTGTGTGCGTGGGTTTCCTCTGGGTGCTCCGGTTTCCTCCCACAGTCCAAAGATGTGCAGGATAGGTGGATTGGCCATGCTAAATTGCCCTTAGTGTCCAAAATTGCCCTTAGTGTTGGGTGGGGTTACTGGGTTGTGGGGATAGGGTGGAGGTGCTGACCTTGGGTGGGGTGCTCTTTCCAGGAGCCGGTGCAGACTTGATGGGCCGAATGGCCTCCTTCTGCACTGTAAATTCTATGATCTATGATCTATGTGTAGCCACACCTTTTCCTGATTGTGAAGCTTAGTGGAAAGACCAGGGGTAAAATGTAAGATGGAGGTTAAAAACAATTGGAGGGAAGAGAGGGTGGATCAAAACAATATTGAGTTCGGTGACACTGAATTTGGGTTTGTTCCCTGTGTCAGGAAACGCAGACAGTTGGGAAGAAAGAATAAATGTTCTTGGCAGGAGGAAAAGTTTCATTGAATAATACAGCCTGGAAGAAGACCATGCGGCCCATCATGCCTGTTCTAGCTCTTTGGTCGAGCTATCCAATTAGTCCCACTCAACTGCTCCTTCTCGATAACCCTGTAAATTACCCCCCTTCAGAATTAATCCAATTCTCTTTTGAAAGTTATGAGAATCACAGAAACTTACAGCACAGAGGGAGCCATTTGGCCCGTTTCTTTGACAGCGTGGCAGTGCTTAATCCCACATCCCTGTGCTTTGTCTGGAGCTCTGTAAATCCCTCCCTGGCAAGTAAATCAAATTGAACCTGCTGCCGGACAAATGGTAGATAATGATTTGCTGAAATTTGAAAGATTAAGATATATAATGTAAATACTTTGCATGTTGTAAAAGATTTCTCGTACCTCACACAGTACCAGCCGTATTCTGTAGTTAGACCTAAAGGCATTCAGAGTCCCATTAATACTCCAGTCAGGTAGGAACTCAGAGACAGAATATTAATTATTTCCTAGTTTTAACAACGTAACTCCTCTCCGGGGACAATAGGTCTTCTTGTGGCAGAGTGAACAGGTAAGAAGTTGATATTCTCACAATTTCCCCTTTAACCAGTCTATGGTAGAGGGACAGAAGTGACTGATGCTTTGCCAACACTGATCTCAATACTTACCTTGGAATTTAACATAAAGGAGTCACTATAAATCAGAATAAAGGCAGCATCAATGACCCACCGAGAAGGTTTTTGTTTTTTGCTGCATGGTCATATTTTACTGTGTTTCTTGGGCGATGGATTTTAAACGTTATAAGAAGTGGATTCTTAAAAAAACTTACTGCCAGCTCATTACGTTTTGCCAGAGGTTGAATTTACAACGAAACAGCAGAATTAGACTGCATTTTTAAAGTCTAAATTTTTAGCGTCAGAGTCATAGATGTTGACAGCATGGAAACAGGCCCTTCGGCCCAGCTTGTCCATGCCGCCCCATTTCTATCACTAAGCTAGTCCCACTTGCCCGTATTTGGCCCATATCCCTCTATACCCACATTGCCCATGTAACTGCTTTTTAAAGGACAAAAATGTACCCGCCTCTATCACTGCCTCTGGCAGCTCGTTCCAGATGCTCACCACCCTCTGTGTGAAAACATTTCCCCTCTGGTCCTTTTTGTACCTCTCCCCTCTCACCTTAAACCTATGCCCTCTAGTTCCGGACTCCTCTATCACTGGAAAAAGATGTCGACTATCTACCTTATCTATGTTCCTCATTTTTTATTTTATTGACTTTTTTTGACAAAAGAATGTTCCTTTAAAAAACGTTCCTTGCAATATTAAGTAGTAACTGGGTAAAGTTTGAGTAACACAGTTAAAAATAGTTTTCGCAGAATTAACATGCACTTGAATTACTGTCAATCCACAATTTGTGAATTAAATTACTGAAAGTGAATTTAAGAAAATACACAGATCTATCTTCCAGTTAGATTGAATGCAAGCAGTGAGTTCCTGAATAAATATAAAGAAATACATGCAAAATTATTTAAATATATCTTCACTGGTGTCCTTAAGCTCTGGCTTATTTTTTAGTGCTTATTTTGTTAGGAAAATAAAGGCGGTTTTAAGGGGTTTATAGTTGAATTTGTTCACGTTAGAAATAAGGTATAGATTTAAGTGGGTTTAGTTCAATGTTTCTGGGCCTGGAAGGATAAAACCTATGGTTATATTTATGCTGGACAAAGGTCTTTGTATGTGTGGGAGTTGGTTAAGTTCCAAATGTGTTTCTATTGTGCTTAGAGAGGGCTACAGAGTGAAGAATAGTAATGGGTACAGGAGCCTATAATAGCCAGCATGGGGCCTATGGGTGTGTATGATTATCTTCCCCGTGGCGCATGGTAGGGGCAGAGGATCTCTATTGACCGGGCTGTGCATATACTGTGCTGTACTTTGTTTCTTTTATTTTAGTTGGTGTGGATCCTCGTGTCCTTATTAAATGGCCCACTTCCTAGAGGGAAGGGTTTTCCTTTGTTCTTAGTTATAACTGGAAGCCAGAGCAGTTGGTGGTAGATCACTGGAGAGTGAACAGCTCTCAACACTGCCAGGAGAAGCTGGACAGGACAAGAGAGTTGCAAAGATGCAGGCTTCCTAAGGAACAAGATGCAATCCCGATAACCGGGGAATTGGGACAGAAAGAACATTTAGACGCTTGAAGTTAAAAGAACTGAGCCCAAGGTATTGTTCAGAAGAATTTAAGGAAGAGTAAATAAAGTGTTCTGAGTTAAAGAGACAACTGCATTAACCATATTTAAAGTGGGTCAGCAGGTAAATAAAACAGCTTATGATACTTTAATACAGTCTAGGAATCTATCAAACTATTCGGAAGGACAGAGTGGATGGTAAGGGAGGTGGTGTAGCTCTGTTATTTAAGGATGACATCCAGGCAATAGTAAGGGATGACATTGGTGCTATGGAAGATAAGGTTGAATCCATTTGGGTGGAAATCAGGAATAGTAAGGCGAAAAAGTTACTGATAGGAGTAGTCTATCGGCCACCAAATAGTAACGTTATGGTGGGACAGGCAATAAACAAAGAAATAACTGATGCATGTAGAAATGGTACAGCAGTTATCATGGGGGGTTTTAATCTACATGTCAATTGGTTTAACCAGGTCGGTCAAGGCAACCTTGAGGAGGAGTTTATAGAATGTATCCGCGATAGTTTCCTAGAACAGTATGTAATGGAACCTACGAGGGAACAAGCGGTCCTAGATCTTGTCCTGTGTAATGAGACAGGATTGATTCATGATCTCATAGTTAGGGATCCTCTCGGAAGGAGCGATCACAATATGGTGGAATTTAAAATACAGATGGAGGGTGAGAAGGTAAAATCAAATACTAGTGTTTTGTGTTTAAACAAAGGAGATTACAATGGGATGAGAGAAGAACTAGCTAAGGTAGGCTGGGAGCAAAGACTTTATGGTGGAACAGTTGAGGAACAGTGGAGAACCTTCCAAGCGATTTTTCACAGTGCTCAGCAAAGGTTTATACCAACAAAAAGGAAGGACGGTAGAAAGAGAGAAAATCGACCATGGATATCTAAGAAAATAAGGGAGAGTATCAAATTGATGGAAAAAGCATACAAAGTGGCAAAGATTGGTGGGAGACTAGAGGACTGGGAAATCTTTAGAGGGCAACAGAAAGCTACTAAAAAAGCTATAAAGAAGAGTAAGATAGAGTATGAGAGTAAACTTGCTCAGAATATAAAAACAGACAGTAAAAGTTTTTACAAATATATAAAACAAGAAAGAGTGGCTAAGGTAATATTGGTCCTTTAGAGGATGAGAAGGGAGTTTTAATAATGGGAGGTGAGGAAATGGCTGAGTAACTGAACAGGTTTTTTGGGTCAGTCTTCACAGTGGAAGACACAAATAACATGCCAGTGACTGATAGAAATGAGGCTATGACAGGTGAGGACCTCGAGAGGATTGTTATCACTAAGGAGGTAGTGATGGGCAAGCTAATGGGGCTAAAGGTAGACAAGTCTCCTGGCCCTGATGGAATGCATCCCAGAGTGCTAAAAGAGATGGCTAGGGAAATGGCAGATGCACTAGTGATGATTTACCAAAATTCACTAGACTCTGGGGTGGTCCCGGTGGATTGGAAATTAGCAAACATGACACCACTGTTTAAAAAAAGAGGTAGGCAGAGAGCAGGAAATTATAGGCCAGTGAGCTTAACTTCGGTAGTAGGGAAGATGCTGGAATCTATCATCAAGGAAGAAATAGCGAGTCACCTGGATAGAAATTGTCCCATTGGGCAGACGCAGCATGGGTCCATAAAGGGCAGGTCGTGCCTAACTAATTTAGTGGAATTTTTTGAAGACATTACCAGTGCAGTAGATAACGGGGAGCCAATGGATGTGGTATATCTGGATTTCCAGAAAGCCTTTGACAAGGTGCCACACAAAAGGTTGCTGCATAAGATAAAGATGCATGGCATTAAGGGTAAAGTAGTAGCATGGATAGAGGATTGGTTAATTAATAGAAAGCAAAGAGTGGGGATTAATGGGTGTTTCTCTGGTTGGCAATCAGTAGCTAGTGGTGTCCCTCAGGGATCCGTGTTGGGCCCTCAATTGTTCACAATTTACATAGATGATTTGGAGTTGGGGACCAAGGGCAATGTGTCCAAGTTTGCAGATGACACTAAGATGAGTGGTAAAGCGAAAAGTGCAGAGGATACTGGAAGTCTGCAGAGGGATTTGGATAGGTTAAGTGAATGGGCTAGGGTCTGGCAGATGGAATACAATGTTGACAAATGTGAGGTTATCCATTTTGGTAGGAATAACAGCAAACGGGATTATTATTTAAACAATACAATATTAAAGCATGCTGCTGTGCAGAGAGACCTGGGTGTGCTAGTGCATGAGTCACAGAAAGTTGGTTATTAAGAAATCACAGAAAGGTGATTAAGAAGGCAAATGGAATTTTGTCCTTCATTGCTAGAGGGATGGAGTTTGAGACTAGGGAGGTTATGCTGCAACTGTATAAGGTGTTAGTGAGGCCACACCTGGAGTATTGTGTTCAGTTTTGGTCTCCTTACTTGAGAAAGGACGTACTGGCGCTGGAGGGTGTGCAGAGGAGATTCACTAGGTTAATCCCAGAGCTGAAAGGGTTGGATTACGAGGAGAGGTTGAGTAGACTGGGACTGTACTCATTGGAATTTAGAAGGATGAGGGGGGATCTTATAGAAACATTTAAAATTATGAAGGGAATAGATAGGATAGATACGGGCAGGTTGTTTCTACTGGCGGGTGAAAGCAGAACTAGGGGGCATAACCTCAAAATAAGGGGAAGTAGATTTAGGACTGAGTTTAGGAGGAACTTCTTCACCCAAAGGGTTGTGAATCTATTGAATTCCTTGCCCAGTAAAGCAGTTGAGGCACCTTCATGAAATGTTTTTAAGTTAAAGATAGATAGTTTTTTGAAGAATAAAGGGATTAAGGATTATGGTGTTTGAGCCGGAAAGTGGAGCTGAGTCCACAAAAGATCAGCCATGATCTCACTGAATGGCGGAGCAGGCTCGAGGGGTCAGATGGCCTACTCCTGCTCCTGCTCCTAGTTCTTATGTTCTCATGAATCGAGTGTTAAAGCAATTGTGAACTGTTTGCACAGCAGTCAAGTCAAAGAAATCCTAATGGGGTTGATGTAAAATCCTGGACTGGATTCACTGTTAAAAGTGGAGCAGAAGCTTTGTTTAAAAGTGTAATTTGGAAAACCTGGTCTGGGTTTCGGAATGCAAACCACCGAGGGACAGCATCATTGTGAGAGAAGATTTTAACCTGTATTTTGCGGAGTGGAGTTTTGAAACACATAATCTTCTGGGGGGATTCTGAGGAGACATCCACAAACATTAATTTGGGGTCCAGAGTGGAGAATGTATTTGACCACAGCCATCTTGTGTGCTTAAAAGGAACTTTGCATTAATGGGACCATTATAGTTTAAGATGCATTTTGTAATCTTGGTTAATCCTAAAACCTGTGTGCAGCTAAAGGGGTGAGTAAAGGAGTATTGTATCATAATTCAATTTTTCATGTTTAATAAATGTTTTTTCTTGTTGTTAAAACTAATTAGTTGTCCTGTGTACACCACGTTTTATAAAAAAAGTAAAAGTCGGTCTTTCCAGGCAGAATTCCATTCCGGGATCTTCCCGTCCAATAACTGGGATCATAACACTTTGAAGTCCCACAAACGAGCACAGTTAGCAGAAACGACCAATGGAAATTCATTTGTCCTGGGGTGCGGCTAGGTTTGTAGGTGGGGCTAGCTTCTAGCATGATGATTTTAAAATGACTGCAAAAGATGTCTATGGGGAGTCTGCATTCTCCCCGTGTCTGCGTGGATTTCCTCCGGGTGCTTCGGTTTCCTCCCACATTTCAAAGACGTGCAGGTTAGGTGGATTGGCCATGACAAATTGCCCTTGGTGACCAAAAAGGTTAGGTGGAGTTATTGGGTTATGGGGATCGGGTGGAAGTGAGGGCTTAAGTGGGGCGGTGCAGACTCGATGGGCCGAATGGCCTCCTTCTGCACTGTATGATAGCAGGAACTCAATGTGCCCTGAAGAGAATTTACATTCAAAATTCCACCATCTTCTGTGCTGGGGAATTGCACCAAAATGGACCAATGGAATTAGGCAGCGATTGCAGGCTTCTGTCACTCTGCTATTAATGGGAAGCTGCTCTGAATGTGAAAACTGTGGGTTCAGGTCCCACTCCGGGGACTTCAGGCGCAAAATCTAGGCTGACACTCCCACGGCAATACTGAGGGAGTGCTGCACGATCGGAGGTGATTTCTCTTGGTCGAGACATTGAACCAGGGCGGATGGAATGGATCCCCCAGTTACTATTTCAACAGCAGGATTGTCCTCTCTGGTGTCCTGCCCAATGGCCATCCCTCAACCAACATCTCCAACATAGATGGTCTGGTCATAAGCTCATTGCTGTTTGTGGGAGCTTGCTGTTCACATATTGGCTGCCCTCTTTCCTGCCACTACGCTTCAAGAAACGTTTCATTTGCTGTAACACGCTTTGAGCATCCGGAGCTCCTGAAAGATGCAATGTAAATATATGAGGGAGGTGGGAATGAGAGGAATTTGGGGGTCAAGGCCAGAAGAGAGAATTAGACTGAGAGGATCTCAAATGGAAAATAAACACCAGCCCAAATTAGTCAGATTGAGTAGCCTGTTTCGGTGCTGTTGTCTCCAGTAATTCTTAGTGAAGGAACAGGCCTGTGGTTCTCTGTAAATATTCATGCTTATGAGGAAGGAAGACATTTTGATGAAGGAGACTAGCACACCCAAAGGATTTTTTATTCTTTTTCTTGTGATGTGGGTATCTCTGGCAGGGGCAGTATGGGTTGCCCATCATTAATTGCCCTTGGACTGAGTGGCTTGCTCAGCCATTTCAGAGGGCATTTCAGAATCAACCCTGTGGGCCTGGAGTCACAAATAGGCAAGACCGGGTAAGGATGGCAGATTTCCATCCCAAAAGGACGTTCCAGAGCCGGATAGGTTTTTACAACAATCAACACGGCCACTATTACTGAGACTAGCTTTATATTTCACATTCATCAATTGGTAGGTTTTGAACCCATGTTCCCAGAGTATTAGCCAGGGCTTCGGGATTACTAGACCAGGGACATTACTACTACACAACCACCTCCGCCTAAATTATTGAGGTTTGTTATCTTCTTACACAACCTTTAAAAAAAGACTTACTCAATGATTTTTCTTCTTTTTTCTGAAGATTCTAGCTCACTGGCCAACAATGATGCCCAGTCAAGGGGTTATTGATTGCTCTTGAAGGCTCAGCGATGGCCTGATCTCAGTTATGTAATACCGTTCCATGGCTGTCTAATAGGCTTTGCCCATCTAATCTGGGAATCACATTCATTCAGAGGAAGGAAATCACATTAATATTCGTGGACAACCTGGAAATGTGTCTTGTTCAAAGACAGTGTAGAAGATGAGAGATTTATTGAGGTTTGAGCCTCAATCAATCTCATGGACTGTGCTTGGGTTTAATGATGTCAATCTGAAGTTCCTGATTGCAATATCATAACATATTCCTCCCCACTCCTTCCACTCTTATTGCTCTCCTTTTACCCGTTCTCATGGTAACTCATGGTTTGATAATTGGGCAGCAGCAGGTCTTCAGAATCAGGTCCGTTCCCAGTGGTGCCATCTCTCACCTTTAGCGTATCGTAATTCCCCACCATCCTGTTACCCAGAAAGAGCCAGTGAATGAAGGCTTTTATTTTTGTGGAGGTTGCCATTGATGTTGTTACCATGGTAACACGGTTGGAAGCCGCACATCCGATTGGAACACCTATGGAATCTGCTTGATAAAAAAAACCTCCATTTCTTTCGAACTTCACCTGTCAAATGCACAAAGTAACCCCTTCAAATTAAAGAGAGAGAGAGAGAGCGAGAGAATGTAGTAGAGTGAGATCCCCTCTCAGATTGAGAAATACCTTGTGTAACAGGTGGGTGGTTATAGGTGGTTTTGTACTTGTATGATCCAAGTTTCATAGGAGTCATGGAGAAATCTATGGAAGACAGAAAAAGGTATGAAATTTAATACACCCAAACATGAACTCAAAGCAGAAGAAAATATGGATGAAGGTGTTCACAAATGACAGAATTAGTGGTGACGTTAAGGGGATGTGGGAGGCCTTTGCCCCAAATTTGCCACCCACTTCCCCTTCTGCTCAGTTGTTTGGTAGAATCTCTGGGAGAGACGGTATGGAGAAGGCTCCAGGAGATCACGGCCCACCAGGAATCCATGTGCCAATCGTGTTCGGCCTAATTTCATTCTCCACCCTCCCCCTCCTTCAACGATCCGATGTCCCTGTGTTGAGGTATATAGGCAATAAGACCTGGCTCACTGTCTTCACACATTATCACTGAGACGCCTATGGTAAATACAGTTGAATAGTTCTGATGTGTTGGTCAAGGAGGCCTCTCGACACAGCCTGGAGACAATGGCTTCCTGCAGTTGTCACACTTGACCTCTGTTATGTTGGGCACAAATCTCCTTTGCTGCCAACTCTGGATTACAACTGAGGGGGTGATCTACCCGAATGGGAACAGTGTCCCGTAGCAAATGCGTTTAGCCAGGTGTTTCCCCGATGCTCAGAGAGCCGATAAACACCACGTTATCGAGCGCCCATTCGGGCAGACACAGAGCCTCAGTGGGAAACGCTCTGACGAGGCCAGCTTAACCCCTTTTACTGCACTTGCCTGAACTCCTCGGTGCAGGAGATCAGGATGCCATTATTAAATGGTGTCCTAATCTCTGGACCCCCCCCACCCACGACCTCAGAACCTCCCCCCCAAAGCCCCAACTCACCTATATGGGGTTCTCAGGCCCCACCCCCCCAACCGCACCTTCCTGCACCCACACAGGGCACCACTGGGTCCTATCCCCGTCACAGGGAAATGCCAGTTTGGCACTGCTAGCCTGGCACTGTCCTGCCAGGGTGCCTGGCTAGCTGTGCCAGGGTGCCTGGCTAGCTGTGCCAGGGTGCCCAGTGGCACCAGCAGTACTAGGGTGGCACCATGCCCAGAGGGCAAGCAGCTGGGGGGCCACCAATCCCCTGGAGACCTCCACAAGTGCCACCCCATTGATGGAGACCAGCACTAAACGACGCCCGGCGGAGGTCTCCAAGGCGCGGGAGGTCCATCCCATGCTTTGAGTAGTTCTCGGGAATGCAGATTAGAGTGAGACTAGCCGCCTCACTCTAATATGCAGATTGGCACAAAAGCGATCCTGCCCACAATGGGTGGGATTCACATCGTGATGTCTCGCAAGATCATATTAGATCTCGTGAGGTGTGGCGAGCGGGTAGATCACTGAAGGGGGATCTCCCGACATCTGTCGATCGCATTGCGCCTTGCAGCGTTTCGGGTGCAACGCAGCTGGTAGATCTCGCCCTGAAATTCACATTCAGGCTAATGCTGATGTCAGATACAAATTGTGGAATGGATTCGATGCCTACATTAATGTCAAAAACAAAACATGGGAGTGGATCACGAAACTAAGTTAGTGTCGGATACAAGAGCTGGAATGGATCAATGCTGGAATTTTTCTCTCTGAGGGGCAGGTTCACAACCCGGAATCGAACCCGCCTCCTAATTCCCACTGCAAATGGGAAAATACGGCCCTAAATGCCAGATCGAAAATTTGGATTGGTTAAATACGGCAATTAGTGTCGGAAATAAAACATGGCATCCATCAGTAAACTTAAGTTAGTGTCAGAACAAAAATGTGGACTGGATCAATAGATTACAATATCAATACTCAGCTATGTATGACTTGCTCAATCAGGTAGTGGGTGTTATCTTTGGTCATTGGAAACAATCAACCAGAGTTGAGTGGCTAACAAGAGTAGCCAGGATACCTGTAGTGTCTTTTTTTAAAATAAATTTAGTGTACCCAGTTCATTTTTTTTCCAATTAAGGGGCAATTTAGCGTGGCCAATCCACCTATCCTGCACATCTTTGGGTTGTGGGGGCGAAGTCCACGCAGACACGGGGAGAATGCCTACCTGTCGTGTCTTGTCCAATGTGGTAATGGAGATCACTGGTGTCAAGGTTGAAACTCCAACTCTTCCTTTCCATCAGCCAACATGATAGCATTGCATTTGAATATTCGGAACAGGATATCTCAAATTTTTCCAAGGAACTGCTTGAAAATTCTCCAACAAAGGGATGCTGTTCTTTCAAGCTGACACTTTGGCTCCTTCTTTTATGTTGGGCCATTCGGCCCAACAGACACATGCTGGGGTTTGTGCTCCACACCAACCAATTGTAACCAAGTATTTATTGTTTAACGGCTGCAGCCAATACTCATCCACATCTCACTTTGTGCCTGTGTTAAATAGCAGCAGATTTATTCACAGTAGCATTTACTTTATTCTTTCATGGGATGTGGGTGTTGCTGATTTGGCCAACGTTTGTTGCCCATCCCTAATTACCCTTGAGTGGAATAGTTTGCGAGGCCATTCCACAGGGCAGTTAAGAGTCGACCACATTGCTGACAGTCTGGAGTCACAGATAGGTTTACTTCCCGATGGATATTGGTGAACCAGATGTGTCTTTACAACAATCAATGATAGTTACGCGGTCACCATTACTGAGATGAGAGGCGGGATTCTCCGGCCACGCCTGGCGGGGGGACCGCAAATTCCCGCCCGAGGTCAATGGACCTTTACATAGTCCTTGTCCTGTCTGGGTCTCACCTTCACAACCCAAAGATGTGCAGGGGAGGTGGATTGACCATGATAAATTGGAAAAACAATAATTGGCCACTTAAAATTTTTTTTTTATTAAAAAGAATGAAGGAAATGCGTGCACAGTAAGGTCCCAGCAACAACAATGCGTTAAGGCATCAGATTACTTTTTTTTAATTAAGGGGCAATTTAGCGTGACTAATCCACCTACCCTGCACATCTTTGGGTTGTGGGGGCGAAATCCACGCAAACACGGCCTCACGGTAGCATGGTGGTTAGCATCAATGCTTCACAGCTCCAGGGTCCCAGGTTCAATTCCCGGCTGGGTCACTGTCTGTGTGGAGTCTGCACGTCCTCCCCGTGTGTGCGTGGGTTTCCTCCGGGTGCTCCGGTTTCCTCCCACAGTCCAAAGATGTGCGGGTTAGGTGGATTGGCCATGATAAATTGCCCGTAGTGTAAGGTTAATGGGGGGATTGTTGGGTTACGGGTTACATGGGTTTAATTAGGGTGATCATTGCTCGGCACAAGATCGAGGGCTGAAGGGCCTGTTCTGTGCTGTACTGTTCTATGTTCTATGTTCTAATGTGCAAACTCCACACGGACAGTGACCCAGAGTCGGGATCGAACCTGGGACCTCGGAGCCGTGAGGCAGCAATGCTAACCACTGCGTCACCACGTCGCCCACTTAATTTGTTTTTTTTTGGGGGTGTTGTTTGAGGGGTAAATATTGGCCAGGACATTGCAGAGAATTGCCCGATTCTTTGTCTTGTATCATCGAAGCTTTCACATCCTCTTGAGAAGTTGGTTGAGGCTTTGGGTTAATGTCCATCTGGCTGGAGTCTCCGCCGCCTGCCACCAGCAGCGGAGTTCCTGATGCAGCGGAGAATCCAGCATCGGGGAGAAATCAGGATCAGCGACGGGCACCGACTCATTTCCGATGCTACAGCCCCCCTCTGGCATCGGGATCGAGGTTCGCATCCGTGCGCCAACGGGAGGATGGATGCAAATGAGTCCTCATGTCCCACTTGCATCTACTTAGTGGGCCGGGAACCATATTGCCCAGGCCCGCGTGATTCTCCAGTCCTCTGGGCCAGGGATCATGGGAATGAGAATCACAGCAGATATGGACAACGTGGCCCTGACGTGGTGGACATTGTACAGGCCAAGGGGGTAGCTCCTTACGGAGGGGGTCTGGGCGGGGGGTTGTCCTGAAAGTCCATTCGAGGGCCACCCTCCCCCTCAACAATGCAAGACCTCTCCACCCTGCCCCACCAGACCCCCCTAATGCCCCCCCCCAGAGACCCACTAAATAAAGAGATCCTCGGGACTGGAGGCAGTGACAGCAATCCCTGAGCTCACAGGCTGGTGGAGATTGTGATGCCTGCTACTGGGGAGGAGCAGAAATGAGGTTGGGGCATTTCTGGTTGTTGGTGAGGCCTGGGACTGGAGCTGACCGGGGTGAGGTTGATGGCAGTGAGGGTGGAGTGGGCAGAATGGGTTTGGGAGGGGGGGGGGGGGGGGGGGCAGCGAAGTTGGGATTGGGTGGACAGAGGCAAGTGATGAATTAGTCACAGAGACAACCCATCAGATATGCCAGACATTTCCCCCACCCAATTTGCCACTGGTTACATGGTTGTGAAATTGACAAGGTTTTAGTGGCCGCTGTGGGGTCTGATTGAAGGTAACACGACAAATGATAAGATTGAACAGAAAGCTTTTAATATCATTGAGACATGCAGGTCACCTTGAGGACCCTGTTTACAATGCAGTGGCTGACAGCAGGTCCTTTTATTGTACAGTAATGGATAGAAATTGTAAGAATTACAGAACCGAAAGAGAACCAATCAGTTTCTCACCACTGAGCATTAAGATTAAGGATAATGGAACATTTTGCCAGTACAGTATGTGGCTAGTAAGAAGCTGCAAATAGGCTGGTGTCATGGTTCAGGATGCATTGGAGGGAGGTTGCTGTTCTGCCTACACTGCTACAACCACGTACGGCTTTGTGTTCCGTCCTCTGAGGCCATCCTTTAGTTGCCCCTCTGATCTTCTGCATTCTGCATCTCTTTTTGTTCTTCGGCCTCTTTTAAGCCTTCCGGGGAGGAAAGGGCCAATTAGCCGAGTCTGGTGAGGCCGTTTCTCTGGGAGACAAGCTGTCTTCCTCTGCTTCCTTTGAAATCCTCCTGCCCTTTCTATCTGTGCTGCTAATGCACGACTGTCCTGGAATAACTCCAGACCACAGAGCCCCCATCTCCTGCCTCGCCTCTCCCCTCATTTTGCCTGTTTTCTCTGTAAAAGAAACTGCAGGCGGACAATCAGCAGTGCGGTGGTTCTGTGCCTGGCGCTGGTAAACCAGAGATTGGGAGTTCAAATCCCATGAATGACAGCTTGAAAATTTGACTTCAATAAAATGCATGAGGGATGAAGCTGACAGATTCTTTGTAAAATCCAACTGGTTCAATGATGCCTTTTGGGAAGAAAATTTACCATCCTTACCCTGGCTGGTCTTTCCAGATTGACATTGAACTTTTATTGCATTGATGCACCCTGAATAAAAACAGGAGAATGCTGGAGGCACTCAGCAAGTCATTTTCACAGTTACCTCTTCATTGTACCGGACTAAACAGTTATATAAAAACCATGGGCATCGGTTCAAGGAAAACCGCCTTCACTATCGCCTGCGAAGGGCAACTAGAAGATGCCTCATTGTCATCCCTCTCAGTGACACTCGCATCCCGAGAAATTTGTGTTTGCAGTTGGGCTTCTCACAACAGGGAAGGATATTTTACAAATGGACGCAGTGAGCCCATTACCGCAATGAGTTGAATCTTACTCACAATCAGTGGCTGCTTGGAGCTGAGGCTGTGGGTCAGAGAGGGTATAGATGTCAACTTTGCTATCTGCTGGTGTCAGTGGGTAGGTGGCAATACGCTCCGTATGCCAGCCAGGACTCCAGCCCCTCTAACTGCACAGTGCAATGTCCATGGAAGTAAAACAAATTTGAACTAATAGCCCTGTGGCAATCAGCTTTGAGTTCCTGTGTTAAAAGTGGGCACTTGGGGTGTGTAGCAGTCAGCATTGTGAGGCTGCTCCCCTGCTTAAAACTGCAACCCTCACTCAGACAGAGGAGCAGAACTGAGATAAACAAACATTAACCGGCAAACTCGCTCTCACAAACCCTCCAACTGGATGGGAAGTCAGTCCAGCCCGAATAGCTGCAAAGACAAATAGGTCTGTAGGTGTGTATGTCGCAGAATCCTCCAGGATGTAATTCAGCCCATCCTGCCTGGGCTATCCAGTGAGTCACACTCCCCTTTACTCTCCCCAAAGCTCTGTAAATCTTTCCTATTCATGGGTATAATTAATTTCCTCTTGAAAGTTATTAATTGAATCTGCTTCCGCCATCAATTTCCACTTCACAACAATTCACTGCACAAAATATTTTTTCCTCAACTACTCACCTCCTGCTGCCCCCTGTCTCCACCCCCCTCCCCATACCCCCCCCTACTCCCCACCACCCCCATACTCCTACACCCCCCCGCCTTCAAATCCCACCCGAAACATCTCCTAAATGATTCCACAAAAGAAACCCTTCCTGATTTTGAACATCTTTATTGGATCTTCCCCTGAACCTTCCCTGCTCTAAGGAGAACAATCCTTGCATTTCCAGTCTCTCCATATAACTGAAGTCCCTCCAGCCCGAGCTGGTACCATTTTGGTAAATCTCGCAGACGCCCGCGCCCAGATTTTGCCAACTTTCCCAAAGTGTTATTTCCGAAAGTTGGATGCAGTTTTCCACCCAGAGGCCTAAGGAATAATTGGCAAAGTTCAGCATAGCATCCCAGTTGTTGCAATCGATAAAATTAGAAGAAAGTTTAAAAATCTCTTTGCAGCATAACTTTCTACTCCCTGATTTCATTAACATTTAAAAGCAAGGGAACAGTGAGCAGAGGTCAACCCGTCTGATGTTGAATAACTTTACAGTTAATAGTTTGATTGATCCCAATGGAGAAACACATCAAAGTAATTTCAGTCAAAGCCCAGGCTTGAGACGCCTTGCTCTAGGATTGCAGCAAAATATTAAAAAGCTCTCTCCTTACTGTGGGAAAAGGACATTGAAACAGGTCTGGAGTCAAATGTCAATCAGTCAGTATCAACGGGGCCGAGGTAGAGATGGTGAGCAGTTTCAAATTCCTCCACATCTCCAAAAATCTGTCCTGGTCCACCCACGTCGACGCTATCACCAAGAAAGCACAACAGCGGCTATACCTCCTCAGGAAACTAAGGAAATTCGGCATGTCCACATTAATCCTCACCAACTTTTACAGGTGCACCATAGAAAGCATCCTATCGGGCTGCATCACAGCCTGGTATGGCAACTGCTCGGCCCAGGACCGCAAGGAACTTCAGAGAGTCGTGAACACCGCCCAGTCCATCACACAAACCTGCCTCCCATCCAGTGACTCCATCTACACCTCCCGCTGCCGGGGGAAAGCAGGCAGCATAATCAAAGACCACTCCCACCTGGCTTACTCACCCTTCCAACTTCTTCCATCGGGCAGGAGATGCAGAAGTCTTAGAACACGCACGAACAGACTCAAAAACAGCTTCTTCCCCACTGTCACCAGACTCCTAAATGACCCTCTTATGGACTGACCTCATTAACACTACACCCTGTATGCTTCATCCGATGCCGGTGCTTATGTAGTTACATTGTATATCTTGTGTTGCCCTATTATGTATTTTCTTTTATTCCCTTTTCTTCCCATGTACTTCATGATGATCTGTTGAGCTGCTCGCAGAAAAATACTTTTCACTGTACCTCGGTACACGTGACAATAAACAAATCCAATCTAATCCAATCAGTCGCTCAGAACCAGAGATTCCTTTCTGTATTAATTAGCAATGCTCAATTATATCAGGGCTGTAAATTGGCATTTAAACCATTTTGAGTGTTAAAAACACAAAGGTTTTGGGGATTTAATCTGCAAAATAATACATTCCAGGACATTCAAAATGTTGGGAGATCTGAAACTCGACTTCTATACAACTGTGCAAAGCTGAGCCATGTTTGCCAAAGAGGCCCAGTGAACAACAACAAAAGCCTGAATTTGTATAGCACTTTTAACACCCAGTGAAACATCAAATGAAAGGTTTTCACAGCAGCATTATCAAACAAACTGCTGAAGGAAATAGGAACTATTAACACAGGTGACCAAATTCTTAGTAATGAGTAATCTTTTATTATTCTGACAAGTAGGCTTACATTAACATTGTAATGAAGTTACTGTGAAAAGCCCCTAGTTGCCACACTCTGGTGCCTGTTTGGGTACACAGAGGGAGAATTCAGAGGGTGGGATTCTCCCATTCGGCAGCAGAGTGTCCACGCTGTCGGAAACGCTGTCGTGGGCCGCTGGGGGTACCCTACAGGGGGCCAGCACGGCGCTGGAGCGGTTCATGCCGCTCCAGCCTCTCATTCCAGCGTGAACTGTGCGCCGAGCCCACCTGCGAATGCGTCGTGGCCTCCCTCAACGTACCGGCCCCGACACAACATAGCGCGGGGGTTCAGGGGCCGCGCGTAAGAATATAGGCCCAGGGAGCGAGAAGCCGGCCCGTCGATTAGTGGGCCCGGACCGCGGGCCAGGCCCCATCGGAGGCACCTCCCGGGGTCGGACCCCCCCCCCCCCCCCCCCCCCCCCCCCCCCCCCACAGGCCGCTCCTGACCCTGCGCGCAGAGTTCCCGCCGGCTGCGCCCAGGTGTGGGTGGCCCTGGCGGAATCTGCCCTTTTAGAGTGGCCGCTCGGCCCATCCAGCCCAGAGAACAGGTGGCCCGGCCGCGTAGAGCGGCCCCCAACTGGCACCGCGCCAAACGTGCCGGCGCCAATGGCGGCGATTCTCCGCTCCGAGTAGAATCGCGTACCGGCGTCGGGGGTGGGGGGGGGGGGGGGGGGGGGAGGGGAGGGGGGGGGGGAGGGCGGCGTGGCGCAGTTGCGTAGAATTCTACGGCCTGTCACGGGGCTGGGAGAATCCTGCTCAGAATGTCCAAATTACCGAACAGCACGTCTTTCAGGACCTGTGGGAGGAAACCGGAGCACCCGGAGGGAACCCACACAGACACGGGGAGAACGTACAGACTCCGCACAGACAGTGACCCAAGGGGGAATCGAACCCGGGACCCTGGTGCTGTGAGCCACAGTGCTAGCCACTGTCCTCCGTGCGGCCAATATGAGACAGTGCCAGGCCGGAAGCCAATACGGATCAGCAAGCACCAGGGTGACTTGGTACGATGGGTATATTGGCAGAGGAGAGACGGTCAAAGACATTTTGGCAGAAAGTTTCAGTGCTTCGGCCAAACCAATTGAAGGCACAACTGCCAATGATGGAGTGATGGAAAAGGGGCAAGTACGGCACTCCCTCCGTACTCACCCTCTGACAGTGCAGCACTCCCTCAGTACTGACCCTCTGACAGTGCAGCACTCCCTCCGTACTCACCCTCTGACAGTGCAGCACTCCCTCCGTACTCACCCTCTGACAGTGCGGCACTCCCTCCGTACTGACCCTCTGACAGTGCGGCGCTCCCTCAGTAGTGACCCTCTGACAGGATGGCACTCCCTCAGTACTGACCCTCTGACAGGGTGGCACTCCCTCCGTACTGACCCTCTGACAGTGCGGCACTCCCTCCGTACTCACCCTCTGACAGTGCGGCACTCCCTCCATACTGACCCTCTGACAGTGCGGCGCTCCCTCAGTACTGACCCTCTGACAGTGCGGCTCTCCCTCAGTACTGACCCTCTGACAGTGCGGCGCTCCCTCAGTACTGACCCTCTGACAGTGCGGCACTCCCTCCGTACTGACCCTCAGACAGTGCAGCACTCCCTCCGTACTGACCCTCTGACAGTGCAGCACTCCCTCAGTACTGACCCTCTGACAGGGTGGCACTCCCTCAATACTGACCCTCTGACAGGGTGGCACTCCCTCCGTACTGACCCTCTGACAGTGTGGCGCTCCCTCAGTACTGACCCTCTGACAGTGCAGCTCTCCCTCAGCACTGACCCTCTGACAGTGCAGCACTCCCTCAGTACTGACCCTCTGACAGTGCGGCACTCGCTCCGTACTCACCCTCTGACAGTGCGGCGCTCCTTCAGTACTGACCCCTCTGACAGTGCGGCACTCCCTCCGTACTCATCCTCTGACAGTGCAGCACTCCCTCAATACTGACCCTCTGACAGTGCGGCACTCCCTCAGTACTGACCCTCTGACAGTGCAGCACTCCCTCAGTACTGACCCTCTGACAGTGCGGCACTCCCTCAGTACTGACCCTCTCACAGTGCAGCACTCCCTCAGTACTGACCCTCTGACAGTGCAGCACTCCCTCAGTACTGACCCTCTGACAGTGCGGCACTCCCTCAGTACTGACATTCTGACAGTGCGGCACTCCCTCAGTACTGACCCTCTGACAGTGCGGCACTCCCTCAGTACTGACCCTCTGACAGTGCGGCACTCTCTCAGTACTGACCCTCTGACAGTGCAGCACTCCCTCAGTACTGACCCTCTGACAGTGCAGCGCTCCCTCAGTACTGACCCTCTGACAGTGCAGCACTCCCTCAGTACTGACCCTCTCACAGTGCAGCACTCCCTCAGTACTGACCCTCTGACAGTGCAGCACTCCCTCAGTACTGACCCTCTGACAGTGCGGCACTCCCTCAGTACTGACATTCTGACAGTGCGGCACTCCCTCAGTACTGACCCTCTGACAGTGCGGCACTCCCTCAGTACTGACCCTCTGACAGTGCGGCACTCTCTCAGTACTGACCCTCTGACAGTGCAGCACTCCCTCAGTACTGACCCTCTGACAGTGCAGCACTCCCTCAGTACTGACCCTCTGACAGTGCGGCACTCCCTCAGTACTGACATTCTGACAGTGCGGCACTCCCTCAGTACTGACCCTCTGACACTGCAGCACTCCCTCAGTACTGACCCTCTGACAGTGCGGCACTCCCTCAGTACTGACCCTCTGACAGTGCGGCTCTCCCTCAGTACTGACCCTCTGACAGTGCGGCGCTCTCTCAGTACTGACCCTCTGACAGTGCAGCACTCCCTCAGTACTGACCCTCTGACAGTGCGGCACTCCCTCAGTACTGACCCTCTGACAGTGCAGCACTCCCTCAGTACTGACCCTCTGACAGTGCAGCACTCCCTCAGTACTGACATTCTGACAGTGCGGCACTCCCTCAGTACTGACCCTCTGAAAGTGCGGCACTCCCTCAGTACTGACCCTCTGACAGTGCAGCACTCCCTCAGTACTGACCCTGTGACAGTGCAGCACTCCCTCAGTACTGACCCTCCGACAGTGCGGGGCTCCCTCAGTACTGACCCTCTGACAGTGCGGGGCTCCCTCAGTACTGGAACGTTACCTGTATTTTATGTTTAATCTCTGGAGTGGGGCTTGAAACCACAACCTCCGACTGGAGCTGAGGGTGCCTCCCATTGGTCATGTCTGATACGGAGAAACAATTTCCTCTGGGACACTAAACTGCCCCTTAAATGGATTAAAATATAATTGGGTATTCTAAATTTAAAAAAAAAGTGTCTTTACACCGAAGACGACAAGTAAACCTATCTTGTTAATTTTATTTACAAGTGGAATTTTTACTATTTTGGATTGATTGAAATACCGGTGGAGAGGGAGAAAAATGGAGTCCGTGCTTTTGTGAATAAACGTGTATTAAGGAAACAATTGGCTTCAAATGTGTCTTTTACTCAACGTATGAACCACTGAATTCTTACAGTGCAGATGGAGGCCATTTGGCCCATCAAGTCAGTGCAGGATGAGATTGGTACACCATTTTAAAATGATCTCTTGACCCCAAACCACGCCCTCACCCCCAACTCACCTCGAGGGGGTTCTCAGCCCCCCCCCCCCCCCAATCACAGGAAATATGTCAGCCTGGCAATGCCACCTGGCACATGGGCAGTGGCAGGCTGGCACCCAGGTGGCAATGCCAGGGTGCTCGACTGGCAGTACCAAGGTGACACCAGTAGTGCCAGCCTGCCACCCAGCCCAGAGGGCAAGTACCTGGCGGCCTCCAATCCCTGGGAGACCCCCACAAGTGCCGTTCCACCTGGTCCCCACTTGTGGAGACCAGCACTGAACGGCACTCGCCTGAGATCTCCAAGGCAAGGGGGTGGATCCCACGCCTTGAGTACATTGTGGAATTATATATGAGAGTGAGACTAGCTGTGTCGCTCTAATATACAGATTTGTCAAAAGGTGATCTCGCTCATTCACATCACGGCGCCTCGCGAGATTGCGTTAGATCTGGCGAGGCGTGGGGAACCAGGTAGATCCCAGAAGCAGGATCACCCAGCATCTCCCAGCCGCACTGCGCTGCCTTGTGGGCGGAACACAGTCAGTAGGTCTTGCCCAATGTCCATGACAAGATTCAAACAGAATTTAAGGTTGGGAGTCAGTCTTCTGTCGCCTTTAAACATATTGGGCCTGATTTTGCTTTACATCAACAACCTTGTGCAGAAAAACTTAACCCCATCACAGTCAATCAGGCTCGGTCCTCACAGAACGATGCGGATGATTCCAAAGGTGAATTGGAGATAGTGCAAAATCCTGTTGGACATTTGGCACATGGACAAGATTGGTTACAAGTTTTGATGTCTCAGATTTGAATACCAAATGTGGGGTGGGGGGGGGGGGGGGGGGGGGGATAGAATGGGAAATGTTGCCCCTTGGCTTTGAGTTCCAGGAGAATTGCCGTCTATTCTATTGATAATTGAAAACAGATTGAGAAACTATATTGCGAGTCTAAAACAAATGGTGAACAGAGAGGAAATCTCCAAACTCAAATGGGTAGATACCGGTCACCAAAGGAAACGTTTCTGGTGAGATATTATTTGGAGTACGACAAGGATGATTCATGATGTGAGTCTTGGAAACGTGTGACTTATTTTTTTTGTCTGAAGATAAAAATGCCTTGCTATTTTTTTCTTTAATGTTGGAATCTCTGCACAATGAAGTTTAAGCTTTGGTTTGTAAATGGGAACAGCTGTTACTAATTGGATTAAGGAATTATTCTTAAGTGGATAAGAACAGGTTTACAGGAGGAAAAGGGGAGACTTTAGGCGCAATTGTCCGAGACCCGCGCCGGGCCGGAGAATCGCCGTAACCGCGCCACGCCGCCGGCGGGCGATTCTCCGAGGTGTGGAGGAACGCCAGCATTTGCGTTGGCGCGTTTGGCACGGTGCCAGTCGCAGGCCGCTGTACGAGGCCGGAACGCCGATTCTCTGGCCCGGATGGGTCAAGCGGCCAAGCGGAATGGCAGAGTGCTGCACTGCACTCTACCCTCTGACTCCAGAGAAAAGCGCTCCTTCACCTGGGGAGGCCTCCGAAGGGGTCTGGCCCGTGATCGGAGCTCACCGATCGGTGGGCCGGCCTCTCCCCCCCCTGGGCCTACTTTGTTCCGCTTCTGGCTCCAGAACCCCGCGCCATGTTGCGTCGGGGCCGGAGCGCCGAAGACGTCAGGTTGGCGCGGCCCAACTGCACATGCGCGGTTGGCGTGGCACCCATTTGGCGCCGGGAAGGGAGGCTGGAGCGGCGTGAACCGCTCCAGCGTCGTACTGGGCCCCTATGGGGGCCAGAATCAGTTGTCACCACGGCTGTTTCACGCCATCATGAAACGCGATGGCGTTCACAACGGCGTAAACACTTAGTCTCCATTTTGGAGAATCGCGCCCATTAGCTATGTTCGTCTGAATAAATCTACATGAAGGAAAAGACTGGCTCCAGATGTGTCCTTTACTTAAAGTATGAGGTGACTTGAAGAGGCCATTCAGCTCATTCAGCCTGTGCTAGCTCCTTGAAAGCACTATCTAATTAATCCCACTATACCCGCTTTTCCCCCACAGCCCTTCAAATGTTTTCCTTTTCACATTTTTAACTTTCTTAACCTTATGGGCGAATCAGGAGAAGGGAGGACCGTGATGGAATGTTGACAAATTGGGAATTTGAAAATGCCATAATGTAAAAGCAATTGTTGAAGGACTACTGTATTGTCAAATGTGCCCTCCATGGTGGCAGGGGTAGGGAAGTGATGCACTTGCCTTTTGTTGCTCTGTCAATATTACGAGCCCATCTCTGGAGGCAGCAAGAGAGTGAAATCCAGTCAGCAAAGCCATTGTTCATCAGGCTCACCCTGCCCTCTGCTACCCTTTCCTCCTCCTGCCAGTTTCTCAATTATTTCACATTCCCTCTGAAATTCTTCTTCTCTAACATTACTTCCCCAACTCTCTGCCCTTTCCCCCCTCAATCTCTGCCCTCAGAATGTTGAAGCATTCTCTGATTTCAATCTCCATCTCAGTTCCCATTGCCCTTTTCCCCCCGCCTGCACCAATCTCTCCAAACTGCCCCCTCCAAAGAAGAGCGTTCACACTTCAAAAACTGCTTCATTAGCTGAAAAGTACATGGGGAAGTCCTGTGGATATGAAAGATGCTAGATAAATGCAGCTTCTTTCTTTGTTTAACCCATATTCATCCCACCACTGGACCCTGTCACCTCGTGTGCATCCTCTACTCTCAAGGTCTGGTCACACATTGTACAGTCAGCTCTCACTTGAAGTTGTGGTTGCATTGCTAAAAGTTAAGAGAAACAACTTTAAGTGAATCGTGTGCTCCCATAGGAATCAATGTTAAAGCCACAGTTAGGTTCCTTCGGACATTGCTCACTGAGAAACAATAAGATACAACTTGAAATACTGTCCCACAAAGGTGCAACATTGTGCATTCCTAGCTGGAATAACTTGCAAAATAAAACTCATCACTAAATATAAAAGAAATACAGTATATAATACAAATAAAGTGTTTTTTAAAATTTACATTACTTTCCTCAGTACAGCTCCTTCTAGTGGTCGAAGGTGAAAATGAAAAAATGAAAATCGCTTTACTGTCACGAGTAGGCTTCAATGAAGTTACTGTGAAAAGTCCCTAGTCGCTGCATTCTGATGCCTATCCGGGGAGGTTGGTACGGGAATTGAACCGTGCTGCTGGCCTGCTTGGTCGGCTTTAAAAGCCAGCGATTTAGCCCAGTGAGCTAAACCAGCCCCACAGTGCAGTCAGTGCAAGTAGCAGCCGAAGTCCCGGAACTATCTGCACCAACCAGTATCTGCCACTAGGTGGAGCCCAGGACATCAGTGTGAGTTCAGAAACTAAGCCTGAAGTCAGTACCCAGGAATTTGGTGACACTGAAGATCAGACCCCAAGGACTATGGTCAGAAAAGAGGCCAGGAGTCACTGAGCCAGGGAGTGACAATGCTGGAGGGTCGGCAAGGGTGTGAGCGGGATGAAGAGGGACTGAGGCTGAGGGCTGAAACACTACGGGGAAATGTCATTCGAGCAGACAGGCAAGAAAAGAGTGGCCAACGAAGTTGAAGTGAAGTGGATATGTCGACATTACTTTATTAATGACGTTAAAGTGAAACAAGGATAAAGTGGATCAACATTAAGCGGGAATTTACTGTGCTATTCAACTCCTACATCCCTCACCTCCTTCTACACACGCCCCCAAAACGCTCTCCCCAAAGTCAATTCCAATTGCACTTTCACAGTATCAAAAGATTGGCCCTCCATTAGGCCACAATAATTCTGTAGCTGTCGGTCTGCTCAACTATCCTCATCGGCACCTCATTTGCCAGTGAAAGCATCACTTTTCCCTGTCCATATTAGTCCCTGGCGTGATTCTCCAAAAGGACAAATATTGGTTTAATCATGGATCCCAGTTCGGGCTGGAATATATCAAGCTCTCAGTGAAAACCGTACACTTCGCCAAGAAAATCCCCAGAGTATTTTCTTCGCAATCAACAGTCTAGATATTGCCCCCCCCTACCCTCACCTTCCCGTAGGTATCATTCTACCACCTGGGGGTGTCGCTCAGTGGGAGCATATTTGGCTGCAGAATCACACCGTCCTCTGTTTAAATATAGGGAGGTGCCCCTCAGTAAATCCAATTTCTGCAGGCATAGGCTTGATAGGCCAATTGGCCTCCTTCCATGCGGTAATGACCCTATGACATTGGCTAAGCAAACACAGAGGGAGGAGACATGTGGGAGCAGAGGAAGCATCAGCCTGGTCCCTAATCTGTAATAATCAGATTTCCCCGGGAAGTATGGATGGAGAGTTCCGGATATGGTGGAGAGCAGGGATTGAGAGGATGGGGGATATGTTTATAGAGGGGAGCTTTCCAAGTATGAGGGCGTTGGAGAAGTTTGGGTTGGCGAGTGGAAACAATTTCAGGTATCTGCAATTGCGGGACTTCCTACGTAAACAGGCGTCAACCTTCCCGCTCCTACCGCTAAGGGGGATTCAGGATATGGTAGTTTCCAGAGGATGGGTCGGAGAAGGGAGCGTCTTGGACATTTACAAGGAACTTATGAGGTCAGAGGAGACACAGACCGAGGAGCTGAAGCACAAGTGGGAGGAGGAGCTGGGAGGAGAGATAGAGGATGGTTTATGGGCAAACGCGTTGAGTCAACGCGTCCGCAACATGTGCCAGATCATGCCTGATACAATTCAAGGTCATTCACTGGGCTCACATGACAGTGGCCCAGAGGAGCAGGTTCTTTGGGGTGGAAGACAGGTGTGCAAAATGTGTAGGAGGACCAGCGAACCATGTCCACATGTTCTGGACATGCCCGAAGCTTAGGGGATTTTGGCAGGGGTTTGCAGACGTCATGTCCACGGTGTTAAAAACAAGGTTGGCCCTGAGTCCAGAGGTGGCGATTTTTGGGGTGTCGGAAGACCGGGGAATCCAGGAGGAGAAAGAGGCAGACATTCTGGCCTTTGCTTTCCTGGTAGCCCGGAGATGGATACTATTAGCTTGGAGGGACTCAAAGCCCCCGAAGTCGGAGTCCTGGCTATCGGACCTGGCTAGCTTTCTCTGTTTGGACAAAATGAAATTCGCCCTGAGAGGGTCACTGTTAGGGTTCGCCTGGAGGTGGCAACCGTTTGTCGACTACTTCGCGGAAAATTAATCATCAGCAGAAGGGGGTGGGGGGGGGGGGGGGGGGGGCGTTAGTTTAGCTTAGAGTAGGGGGTTAATAAAGGTGGGACCTGTAAGGGAGGGAGACGGCTTTTGCACTATGTTTATAGTTTCATGTACATTGTGTTGTTATAATACAAAAATACCTCAATAAAATGTTTATTTAAAAAAAATCAAACCCAGCAGGGTGTGTTGTGTGTTGATGTTGTGTGTTGATGTTGTGTGTTAATGTTGAGTGTTGCTGTTGTGTGTTGATGTTGTGTGTTGATGTTTTGTGTTGCTGTTGTGTGTTGATGTTGTGTGTTTTTGTTGTGTGTTGATGTTTTGTGTTGCTGTTGTGTGTTGATGTGTGTTGTGTTTTGCTGTTGTATGTTGATGTTGTGTGTTGATGTTTTGTGTTGCTGTTGTGTGTTGCTGTTGTGTGTTGATGTTGATGTTGTGTGTTGATGTGTGTTGTGTGTTGATGTTGTGTGTTAATGTTGTGTGCTGATGTTGTGTGTTGTGTTTTGCTGCTGTGTGTTGATGTTGTGTGTTGATGTTGATGTTGTGTGTTGCTGTTGTGTGTTGATGTTGTGTGTTGATGTTGATGTGTGTTGCTGTTGTGTGTTGCTGTTGTGTGTTGATGTTGTGTGTTGATGTTGATGTGTGTTGCTGTTGTGTGTTGCTGTTGTGTGTTGATGTTGTGTGTTGATGTTGATGTGTGTTGCTGTTGTGTGTTGCTGTTGTGTGTTGATGTTGTGTGTTGATGTGTGTTGCTGTTGTGTGTTGATGTTGTGTGTTGATGTTGATGTGTGTTGATGTTGTGTGTTGCTGTTGTGTGCTGCTGTTGTGTGTTGATGTTGATGTGTGTTGCTGTTGTGTGTTGATGTTGTGTGTTGATGTCGTGTTGATGTTGTGTGTTGATGTTGATGTGTGTTGCTGTTGTGTGTTGATGTTATGTGTTGATGTTGATGTGTGTTGATGTTGTGTGTTGTGTTTTATTGTTGTGTGTTGATGTTGTGTGTTGCTGTTGTGTGTTGACGTTGTGTGTTGATGTTGTGTGTTGTGTTTTGCTGTTGTGTGTTGATGTTGTGTGTTGTGTGTTGATGTTGTGTGTTGATGTTGTGTGTTGTGTGTTGATGTTGTGTGTTGATGTTGTCTGTTGATGTTGTGTGTTGTGTGTTGATGTTGTGTGTTGATGTTGTGTGTTGTGTGTTGATGTTGTGTGTTGTGTGTTGATGTTGTGTGTTGTGTGTTGATGTTGTGTGTTGATGTTGTGTGTTGTGTGTTGATGTTGTGTGTTGTGTGTTGATGTTGTGTGTTGTGTGTTGATGTTGTGTGTTGATGTTGTGTGTTGTGTGTTGATGTTGTGTGTTGTGTGTTGATGTTGTGTGTTGACGTTGTGTGTTGATGTTGTGTGTTGTGTTTTGCTGTTGTGTGTTGATGTTGTGTGTTGTGTGTTGATGTTGTGCGTTGATGTTGTGTGTTGATGTTGTGTGTTGTGTGTTGATGTTGTGTGTTGATGTTGTGTGTTGTGTGTTGATGTTGTGTGTTGTGTGTTGATGTGTTGAGGCCTGTTGAGGCCTGTTTAGGGGCACATTGTATTCTTCTCTTTGAAGTTAAGGTATTTTTTTGAGTCATCGGTTAGCTGAGGTCTGTATAAAAGACAGAGAGACTGCGCACAAAGTAAGCAAGCACTTTCCAGGAGACTCATCCGGAGTGAGACTCGTACAGAGTGGAGGATTGAAATTTGGTAATTTGGTGCAGTGAGGTAATTCGGTGCAGAGTGTGAGGAGGTGCTCTTTAACCCTGGTAAGTGACTGGTAAGTAGTCTCTCTTTTTCTTTTCATTGTCTAATTTACTTATTTTTATTTTGAAATTGTAGTTGTTTAAGTTTACCAAGGGTTTAAGACATGGCAGGAGATCCCAGACCCGTGTCATGCTCCTCGTGTGCGATGTGGGAGCTCAGGGACACGTCCACTGTCCCTGGCTCCTTCACGTGCAAGAAGTGTGTTCAGTTGCAGCTCTTGTTAGACCGCTTGACGGCTCTGGAGCTGCGGATGGACTCACTTTGGAGCATCCGCGATGCTGAGGAGGTCGTGGATAGCACGTTTAGCGAGTTGGTCACACCGCAGGTGAAGGTTACTGAGGGAGATAGAAAATGGGTGACCAAAAGAAAGAGCAAGAGTAGGAAGGCAGTGCAGGTGTCCCCTGCGGTCATCTCCCTGCAAAACAGATATACCGCTTTGGATACTGTTGGGGGAGATGGCTCACCAGGGGAAGGCAGCAGCAGCCAGGTTCATGGCACCGTGGCTGGCTCTGCTGCACAGCAGGGCAGGAAGAAAAATGGCAGGGCTATAGTGATAGGGGACTCGATCGTAAGGGGAATAGACAGGCGGTTCTGTGGACGCAATCGAGACTCCAGGATGGTATGTTGCCTCCCTGGTGCAAGGGTCAAGGATGTCTCGGAGCGGCTGCAGGACATTCTAGGGGGGGAGGGTGAACAGCCAGCTGTCGTGGTGCACATAGGCACCAACGATATAGGTAAAAAACGGGATGAGGTCCTACAAGCGGAATTCAGGGAGTTAGGAGTTAAACTAAAAAGTAGGACCTCAAAGGTAATAATCTCAGGACTGCTACCAGTGCCACGAGCTAGTCAGAGTAGGAATGTCAGGATAGATAGGATGAATGCGTGGCTCGAGAGATGGTGCAAGAGGGAGGGATTCAAATTCCTGGGGCATTGGGACCGGTTCTGGGGGAGGTGGGACCAGTACAAACCGGACGGTCTGCACCTGGGCAGGACTGGAACCGATGTCCTAGGGGGGGTGTTTTCTAGAGCTGTTGGGGAGGGTTTAAACTAATGTGGCAGGGGGATGGGAACCAATGCTGGAAGTTGGAAGGTAGTAAAACAGGGACAGAAACAAAAGGAAGTAAGGGGAAAAGTGCAAGGCAGAGAAGACATAGTCAGAAATCCATAAGGGCGACAGTACAAGGTACAGTGACTGAGGGGAGCACAGTGAATAGGCCCAGTAATAACAAAAGGAATAAAACTGGAGATGTTAAGATTCAAAACAGAGGTAAAAAAACCAACATAAGTGTACTTTACCTGAATGCTCGTAGTATTCGGAATAAAGTAAATGAGTTGGTGGCACAAATCATCGTGAAGGACTATGATTTAGTGGCCATTACTGAAACATGGTTAAAGGATGGTCACGACTGGGAGTTAAATATCCGAGGGTATCAAACTATTCGGAAGGACAGAGTGGATGGTAAGGGAGGTGGTGTTGCTCTGTTATTTAAGGATGACATCCGGGCAATAGTAAGGGATGACATCGGTGCTATGGAGGATAAGGTTGAATCCATTTGGGTGGAAATCAGGAATAGTAAGGCGAAAAAGTCACTGATAGGAGTAGTCTATCGGCCACCAAATAGTAACGAGATGGTGGGGCAGGCAATAAACAAAGAAACAACTGATGCATGTAGAAATGGTACAGCAGTTATCATGGGGGATTTTAATCTACATGTCGATTGGTTTAACCAGGTCGGTCAAGGCAACCGTGAGGAGGAGTTTATAGAATGTATCCGCGATAGTTTCCTAGAACAGTATGTAATGGAACCTACGAGGGAACAAGCGGTCCTAGATCTTGTCCTGTGTAATGAGACAGGATTGATTCATGATCTCATAGTTAGGGATCCTCTCGGAAGGAGCGATCACAATATGGTGGAATTTAAAATACAGATGGAGGGTGAGAAAGTAAAATCAAATACTAGTGTTTTGTGTTTAAACAAAGGAGATTACAAGGGGATGAGAGAAGAACTAGCTAAGGTAGACTGGGAGCTAAGACTTTATGGTGGAACAGTTGAGGAACAGTGGAGAACCTTCCAGCGATTTTTCACAGTGCTCAGCAAAGGTTTATACCAACAAAAAGGAAGGACGGAAGAAAGAGGGAAAATCGACCGTGGATATCTAAGGAAATAAGGGAGAGTATCAAATTGAAGGAAAAAGCATATAAAGTGGCAAAGATTGCTGGGAGATTAGAGGACTGGGAAATCTTTAGGGGGCAACAGAAAGCTACTAAAAAAGCTATAAAGAAGAGTAAGATAGAGTATGAGAGTAAACTTGCTCAGAATATAAAAACAGACAGTAAAAGTTTTTACAAATATATAAGACAAAAAAGAGTGGCTAAGGTAAATATTGGTCCTTTAGAGGATGAGAAGGGAGTTTTAATAATGGGAAATGAGGAAATGGCTGAGGAACTGAACAGGTTTTTTGGGTCGGTCTTCACAGTGGAAGACACAAATAACATGCCAGTGACTGATAGAAATGAGGCTATGACAGGTGAGGACCTTGAGACGATTGTTATCACTAAGGAGGGAGTGATGGGCAAGCTAATGGGGCTAAAGGTAGACAAGTCTCCTGGCCCTGATGGAATGCATCCCAGAGTGCTAAAAGAGATGGCTAGGGAAATTGCAGATGCACTAGTGATAATTTACCGAAATTCACTAGACTCTGGGGTGGTCCCGGTGGATTGGAAATTAGCAAACGTGACGCCACTGTTTAAAAAAGGAGGTAGGCAGAAAGCAGGAAATTATAGGCCAGTGAGTTTAACTTCGGTAATAGGGAAGATGCTGGAATCTATCATCAAGGAAGAAATTGCGAGGCATCTGGATAGAAATTGTCCCATTGGGCAGACGCAGCATGGGTTCGTAAAAGGCAGGTCGTGCCTAACTAATTTAGTGGAATTTTTTGAGGACATTACCAGTGCAGTAGATAACGGGGAGCCGATGGATGTGGTATATCTGGATTTCCAGAAAGCCTTTGACAAGGTGCCACACAAAAGGTTGCTGCATAAGATAAAGATGCATGGCATTAAGGGTAAAGTAGTAGCATGGATAGAGGATTGGTTAATTAATAGAAAGCAAAGAGTTGGGATAAATGGGTGTTTCTCTGGTTGGCAATCAGTAGCTAGTGGTGTCCCTCAGGGATCCGTGTTGGGCCCACAATTGTTCACAATTTACATTGATGATTTGGAGTTGGGGACCAAGGGCAATGTGTCCAAGTTTGCAGATGACACTAAGATGAGTGGTAAAGCGAAAAGTGCAGAGGATACTGGAAGTCTGCAGAGGGATTTGGATAGGTTAAGTGAATGGGCTCGGGTCTGGCAGATGGAATACAATGTTGACAAATGTGAGGTTATCCATTTTGGTAGGAATAACAGCAAACGGGATTATTATTTAAACGATAAAATATTAAAGCATGCCGCTGTTCAGAGAGACTTGGGTGTGCTAGTGCATGAGTCACAGAAGGTTGGTTTACAAGTGCAACAGGTGATTAAGAAGGCAAATGGAATTTTGTCCTTCATTGCTAGAGGGATGGAGTTTAAGACTAGGGAGGTTATGTTGCAATTGTATAAGGTGTTAGTGCGGCCACACCTGGAGTATTGTGTTCATTTTTGGTCTCCTTACTTGAGAAAGGACGTACTGGCGCTGGAGGGTGTGCAGAGGAGATTCACTAGGTTAATCCCAGAGCTGAAGGGGTTGGATTATGAGGAGAGGTTGAGTAGACTGGGACTGTACTCGTTGGAATTTAGAAGGATGAGGGGGGATCTTATAGAAACATTTAAAATTATGAAGGGAATAGATAGGATAGATGCGGGCAGGTTGTTTCCACTGGCGGGTGACAGCAGAACTAGGGGGCATAGCCTCAAAATAAGGGGAAGTAGATTTAGAACTGAGTTTAGGAGGAACTTCTTCACCCAAAGGGTTGTGAATCTATGGAATTCCCTGCCCAGTGAAGCAGTTGAGGCTCCTTCATTACATGTTTTTAAGGTAAAGATAGATAGTTTTTTGAAGAAAAAAGGGATTAAGGGTTATGGTGTTCGGGCCGGAAAGTGGAGCTGAGTCCACAAAAGATCAGCCATGATCTCATTGAATGGCGGAGCAGGCTCGAGGGGCCAGATGGCCTACTCCTGCTCCTAGTTCTTATGTTCTTATGTTCTTATGTATGTTGATGTTGTGTGTTGATGTTGTGTGTTGATGTTGTGTGTTGATGTTGTGTGTTGTGTGTTGATGTTGTGTGTTGATGTTGTGTGTTGTGTGTTGATGTTGTGTGTTGTGTGTTGATGTTGTGTGTTGTGTGTTGATGTGTGTTGTGTGTTGATGTGTGTTGTGTGTTGATGTTGTGTGTTGATGTTGTGTGTTGTGTGTTGATGTGTGTTGCTGTTGTGTGTTGTGTGTTGATGTTGTGTGTTGATGTTGTGTGTTGATGTTGTGTGTTGTGTGTTGATGTGTGTTGTGTGTTGATGTTGTGTGTTGATGTTGTGTGTTGTGTGTTGATGTGTGTTGCTGTTGTGTGTTGTGTGTTGATGTTGTGTGTTGTGTGTTGATGTTGTGTGTTGATGTTGTGTGTTGATGTTGTGTGTTGTGTGTTGATGTGTGTTGTGTGTTGATGTTGTGTGTTGATGTTGTGTGTTGTGTGTTGATGTTGTGTGTTGATGTTGTGTGTTGTGTGTTGATGTGTGTTGTGTGTTGATGTTGTGTGTTGCTGTTGTGTGTTGATGCTGTGTGTTGATGTTGTGTGTTGTGTGTTGATGTTGTGTGTTGTGTGTTGATGTGAGTGTTCAGTCCTGTTTCCCCTCCTCCTACTGTTTCTGCTAGCCAGAAGGAATGGCCTTTTCACAAACTCTTCCCCTGCCGAAAGGAAATGACTATTCCCATCCCCATGTGAGCAATCCAGCTTTAATTCCGAGCTGCAAGGACCCCTGGCTCCAGGCGCTAGTGTGCTCTTTAATTTGCATTTCCTTGGATCCTTCCATGACCTCAACCAATTGAGTTTTTTTTTTAAGTGGTCACTGTTGTGATGTAGGAAACACAGCAGCAAATTAGCACACAGCAAGATCCCACACACAGTGACATTATAATGAGCAGGTGGCCTGTTTTTAATTCAGTGATGCTGGTTTGGGGAAAGTTATTAAAATAATGCTCTGGCACCGTTAATGCCTGGCAGCTGGGGTCTTGGTTAATGGCCCACCCTAAACAAAGCACCTTCACCCATGCAGCACGAGGCAAACAGCCTCGATACTCCACTCCCTTCTTTGGAGGTGATCTTGAACCCACAACCTTCTGCCTTCGAGGTGAGAGTTCTGCCCACGCAGCCAGAGCTGGCATAATGGGTATCCACCCACCACAGCAATAAGCATTTGGCATAATCGCGTCCGTCCACCTGGGAGACATTAAACAAACTCAATAATCCTTTGTGTCATTGGAGGATAAATTCACTGGTTTACATTTCAAAGTGAGAGACCTTGATTTATTTTTTCAAAAGACAATGTAACCAGATTGCTGACATTGAGCTGATTGGAATGCACGGGAGTCAGAACCAGACTATCTCAGAGGGTCCTCCGGGATTTGCTGATGTCAAATGAAAGTCAAACAAGTCCCTCGGGGCTACGTCTGCAGGAGGAAGGTGTTTCCGCGGACGAGGAAATCTATGGAAATGAGGAGGGGAAAGCAGAATTTGATTCTGAAATAAAAGCCAGTTCCCGGCTGCCGTGTCCAGCATCTCTTCAGTTAGATTATTAGAACCTCAAAATGCTGGTATCCCTGGGATTGATGGGTTGAGGGTTGGATAACCGCTAATTTATTGCCGCTCTCAACCTCGCATCTATAATCTTCTCACATCTGCTAACTCTTTGAGACTGCGGGATAGTTTATAATCTGGGTACAGACACCAGGCCACTCCCAGCAAGACAACCTCAGAGAATCTAATTGATCGCCCCAGAGACATCACAGATCATTTGTGTGGTGAACGTATTGCTACTACAATTTACCACGTATTGTATTGTATTATGTTGATGCCCCTGTGGGCTCTGCCTGTGGCTCCGCCCCCTCGGGGGTGGTATATAAACCTGCAGCCTGTAGGCGGCACTCAGTACAGAGCAGTCGCAGGCAGGCACAGATCTAGCTGATTAAAACCACTGTTCACTTCAATTCTTCGTCTCGTGTGAATTTGTTAATCTTCATCAGCTAGAATACCAATGCTGGGATAAGGAGCTGACATGTTAGCCAGGATATTTCGGGTGGCGAGGTCTCCATTGCCGCCACCTGGAGGCGTCGGCGGGAAACACATCTGGACAGAAGTGGAACTTTGTGAGTTCCACAAAGCCAAAGTCTCTGGAGTGCACAAAAAGGTGGGTGGTCGGGGTCTCAGGGCAGAGGGGGTAGGGAAGGCCTGGGGGGCTGGCAGAGAATAGTTCGGGATTGGGGTACTTGAAGAGAGGCTGCGGGTGGTGGGAGGGGGAGGGGGGGGAGTCAGAGGGAAGTCCAGCAGTCTTCAGATCTAGGGGCTTCTGACGGAGGTGGTCCCTCCCCTTCCTGTTCGAGGTCTAACCCCATTTTTGGGCTTCTAGAAATCCAGGCTGGGTGGGAAACAGCTCCTTTAAGTGGTCAATAATAGGCCACGTCAGGGCTTCCATTGGGCCAAGTGTGGACCGCCTATCCGAGGCCTCGTCCGCCCCGGCATAAAATCACCGAGAGGTCGAGGCCGGTGGGTGGGAGCCCAGCTGGAAGTCCATTTGTGTTATCCCCCCCCCCCGTCTAAAAACCTGCCAGTGGGGGGAGTGTGGAATACAGGCCGGGTCTGCATTGGCCCTTTGAAAGTGTTATCCAGTTACTCCCACATCCTGCTGTTCCCGAGATCCCTGCATTTCCTTCCTTTTGAAGTATTTATCCAGTTCCCCTTTGGAAAGTTCCTGTTGAATCTGCCCTCACCACCATGTCTACCAGTGTTCCAACTGCCCCCAAAAAACAAAATCTCAAATTTCTCACTGAAACATTTGGCTAATTATCTCAAATCCGTGTCCTCCAGGGAACAACCTCACTGCCCGTGGAACAACTTCTCCCTGTCCACTCTTTATCAAAACACCCTCAGAAATTTTGAACACGTCTATTAAATCTCCTCTTAACTTTCTCTGCTCCTCTGACGTTGTTGAGATCCCTCATTCCCGGATACCTGTCAGGTGTTCCAGTGACGTGAACTGTTTTAAGTCTGGCCTTGTACCTTCCACCATTCAAAGATTTTATTGAAACGGGTACATTGGAAATTGGAAAACGCCACCTTACATCAGCTCCATTACTTCCTTTGTTGGAGGACAATTGCTCTAAACGGATCGTTCAAGTGTAAATATGCTTCAAACTTGATTATTGATTCAAGGAACTTGGTCCTTTCGTAAAATAAGCGTGTTAATTATCAGAACACACCTGTGGTGAGGTTTTAACAAGGATTTGGAAAGGCATGAGCTGGGACTGAGTGTGGAGAAAAGAGGAAGATTTTTAAAAGGTCAGCATTTTGAGATAAAAAGAGACTTCACATTTGTTGTCCAAATATATAACCCATATAAGCTCCAAAACCTAGGACTTGGCTCCCCACTCTGCAACTGGATCCTCGATTTTCTGACCAACAGACCACAATCAGTAAGAATGAACAACAACACCTCCTCCACAATAGTCCTCAATACCGGGGCCCCGCAAGGCTGCGTACTTAGTCCCCTACTCTACTCCCTGTACACACACGACAGTGTGGCAAAATTTGGTTCCAACTTCATCTACAAGTTTGCTGACGATACAACAAACCAGACCTCGAATAACAATGAGTCAGAATACAGGAGGGAGATAGAGAACCTAGTGGAGTGGTGCAGTAACAACAATCTCTCCCTCAATGCCAGCAAAACTAAAGAGCAGGTCATTGACATCAGGAAGCAAAGTACTGTACACACCCCTGTCAGCATCAATGGGGCCGAGGTGGTTAGCAGTTTCAAATTCCTAAGGATCTCCAAAAGTCTATCCTGGTCCACCCACGTCGATGCTACCAACAAGAAAGCACAATGCTTCCGCTTATACTTCCTCAGGAAACTAAGGAAATTCGGCATGTCCACATTAACCCTTACCAACCTTTACAGAAGCACCATAGAAAGCATCCTATCGGGCTGCATCACAGTCTGGTATGGCAACTGCTCGGCCCAGGACCGCAAGAAACTTCAGAGAGTCGTGAACACCGCCCAGTCCATCACACAAACCTGCCTCCCATCCATTGACTCCATCTACACCTCCCGCTGCCTGGGGAAAGCGGGCAGCATAATCAAAGACCCCTCCCACCCGGCTTACTCACTCTTCCAACTTCTTCCATCGGGCAGGAGATACAGAAGTCTGAGAACGCGCACGAACAGGCTCAAAAACAGCTTCTTCCCCACTGTCACCAGACTCCTAAATGACCCTCTTATGGACTGACCTCATTAACACTACACCCTGTATGCTTCATCCGATGCCGGTGTTTATGTAGTTACATTGTGTACCTTGTGTTGCCCTATTATATATTTTCTTTTCTTCCCTTTTCTTCCCATGTACTTAATGATCTGTTGAGCTGCTCGCAGAAAAATATTTTTCACTGTCCCTCGGTACACGTGACAATAAACAAATCCAATCCAATCCAACCCAATCCAATCCAATCCAATCCATGTCCAACTATCTCCATGATTTCCATTCTCCCAGATATGTTCCAGGGGCCTCACGGTAGCATCAATGCTTCACAGCTCCAGGGTCCCAGGTTCGATTCCCGGCTGGGTCACTGTCTGTGTGGAGTCTGCACGTCCTCCCCGTGTGTGCGTGGGTTTCCTCCGGGTGCTCCGGTTTCCTCCCACAGTCCAAAGATGTGCGGGTTAGGTGGATTGGCCATGCTAAATTGCCCGTAGTGTAAGGTTAATGGGGGGATTGTTGGGTTACGGGTATACGGGTTACGTGGGTTAAGTGGGGTGAGCATTGCTCGGCACAACATCGAGGGCCGAAGGGCCTGTTCTGTGCTGTACTGTTCTATGTTCTATGTTCTGGATTAGAAATTGAGAATGATTCAATCTGATTTTTAAAATAATTTTTAACCTTGGGCTACATGCAATTGGAAGGAAAGAACCTGCATTGATATAGTGCCTTTCATGACCTCGGGACATCCAAAAGCGACCTTCTTAATTCTTTCATGGATAGGCGAGCATCCCTAATTGTCCATCCCTAATTTATTTTTATTCATTCATGGGATGTTGAAGGATGTGCCAGCATTTATTGCCCACCCCTAATTGCCCTTGAGGGGGAAGTTAAGCGTCAACCATCCAGCTATAAAGTCACATGTAGGCCAGACCAGGTAAGGACGGCAGATTTCCTTCCCTAAAGGACATTAGTGAACCAGATTACCTTTTACGACAATCGACAATGGTTTTATGGTCAACATTAGACTTTTAATTCCAGATTTTCTTTGATTGAATTCAAATTTCACCATCTGCAGTGGCGGGATTTGAACCCAGGATCCCAGAGCATTACTCTGGGTCTCTGGTTTACTGGTCCAGTGACAGTACCACTACATCACCGCCTTCCCTTGAGAAGGTGGCGATGAGGCACCTTTTTGAACCACTGTAGTCCATGTGGTGTAGGTACACCCATAGTGCTGTTAGGGAACTCTCTCCCTAACAGCACAATAGGTGTACCTACACCTCAAGGACTGCAGTGGTTCACCATCAACTTCCAAAGGCAAGCAGGAATGGGCAATAAATGCTGACCTTCCCAGCGACGCCACATCCCGTAAGTGACGTGGGGTTTAGGGAAGAATGGTTTGGGAGGGGGAGGGGGAGGGGGGGGGGGGGGGGGTCACGAACCATTTGTCCTGCTCTGTAACAAGAAAGTAGCTATTACAGAGATGTGAGCTTGTTTAAGGGTATTAAATAGCAATTTAGAAAGATCATTTAGAATGATGACCTTTGTCTAACAGTTTTTTCAGTCCAAGTCAGTGGAACAAGACCTGATGTGATTCAAAAAGGGACGACAGTAGAAGTGAATTGTGAATGGGTAATTTTCTGTTCACGGGAGGGTTACCAAATATCAGGGCAGGTGGGATGGAAATTGGGAAATGTGGAAGAAGCCAGTGTTGGAGGAACACAGAACTCAGAAGGTCATATTCCCCAAAACCCCAAAAACAATTTCTCAGTTCCTAAACTGGGAGAGGGCAAAGGTCTCGGTAAAAGCAATAAAGAACCTGAATTTATTTAGCTCCTCTCAACCTCGGGATGTCCGTATTCTTCACGTGAGGTACTTTTTAAGTGATGGACATGTTCCCAAACACAGCTCCATCATTTTCTGTATCAGCTGAGGGCTTCAAGCTCATGTGTTCCTTTCTGCAAAATGAATGGGTCTCACCAGAATGCCAAGGAATGCCAAGGAATGCCAACCAGGGCACCATTCACACACGTACAGTCGAGGTTGGTCAAACACCTCCCCACCTCCCCATCAATGCTCCTGCTTTGCAGATGATTGTAACGACTTTAATCCCTCCTGCCAGACTCAATAGTACACATCACCATGCAAATTGTATTGTTAACAAAATCCTCATTAAATATTGATACATCTTTTCTTTAATTCTTGCTAAAGCCACGACAACATTGTTCTGTTCCATATGTAACCCAGGGGATAGATGTGATGGAACAGCAGGCAGACAATAGGTGGTTTAAAGAAGAGATACTTAAAGGAACAATGTCTTTGTAAGTAAGATTTGTGCTGAACAGTTTCCAATGCACAATATCGAGGCGTGGAAACCAAAAGAACTTGCATTTATATAGCAACTTTCAGGAGCTCAGGATATCCCAAAGCTAATGAAGCATTTGAAGCGTAGTCACTGTTGTAATGTAGAAAATGTAGCAGCCAGTTTCTGGACAGTAAGGTCCCATAAATTACAATACGATATTTACCAGAACATCTGTTTTAGTGAAATATACCGGGCAGGGCATTGGGAGATCCTAGAATTTACAGTGCACAAGGAGGCCATTCGGCCCATCCAGTCTGCATCGGCTCTTGGAAAGAGCACCCTACACAAGCCCACACCTCCACCTTATCCCTGTAACCCAGTAACCCCACGCAACACTAAGGGCAATTTTGGACACTAAGGGCAATTTATCATGGCCAATCCACCTAACCTGCACATCTTTGGACTGTGGAAGGAAACCGGAGCACCCGGAGGAGGCCCACGCACACACAGGGAGAACGTGCAGACTGTGCACAGTCAGTGACCCAGCGGGGGATCGAACCTGGGACCCTGGAGCTGTGAAGCAATTGTGCTAACCACTATGCTCCCGTGCTGGAGGTCGGCCCTGCTCTTCTTTGAAATGGTGCAGTGGGATCTTCGCCTGATGGAGCAAATGGCAGCTCGGTTTAATGGCTCCTTGGAAAGGTGGCACCTGTAACTATGAAGCACTGATGTGTCATTACATGTTTAATGTCTTTGACGTGGGAGTTTCTCACCCAGGGGTGAAAGTGTTACCTATTGAGTCAGAGTTGATGCGCAGCAGGTGACAGGATCAGGAGACGCTTCTTGATACCCAGAATCAAAAAAAAAAGTTATTGATGTCAGTCTTATAAACTCCAGCTCTCCCAGCATTCTGGGGGGAGAATTCCTCATTTCCACAAGCCTTTTTTTGTGAAAATGCACTTCCTGATGTCCTTCACTTTAATTTGAAGATGAAGTCCCTTTGTTCTTGATGTGTCTTTCAGAGGAAATATTGTCTCTGCATCTATCTTAATATTTTATACACTTTGATCTGATAGAATTCATCGCAGTTCATGCTGGTGGAGATTTGTGCTTCATTTCTCGACGGAACAAGCACTGCCTTTCAAATTTATTGTGTGAAGGGCTCTCAGACATTCCGATAATGTGATAAGGTGCTTTATAATCACAAATTATAAAATCCTGTAAAACCTCACGGCAGCTAGACTAACAATGGGTTAATGGAGAGGCGTTGATCCTTTGAATTTTAAAGGTTTTCTTTTCTGCTTCCTCTTAGATCTTTCCTTTTGACGTTTTTTTGAACTGATCAGAAGCTATTTTGATTGACATGTACGTTTGGAGGTGAACTTCTTTTTGAAATGGTTTCTTGTCAGCTTTGACGCAGTCGGTGTCCTTCAGCACTCACAGGCGGTGGTTCCAGTGAGAAGCCCTTCAAGTAACAGTTTATCCTCTAACTACCAAACTACTGTGATTAAGGTGACGCTCTGCCGCAGTAGAGTTCACTGGGTTAGCTGTCTCTCTTCTCTCTTGATGAGAAGTCAGAAACAGGAGGTGATCGACAATGAGGCGCACGGCAGCTAAATATGTCGCTTGTCCAATGTTCTCACAGGACGATTGCAATCAGGACCAGGAGCCCTGGCTGACCTCTCTCCTCCCTGATCCTGGGTGCTGTGGTAGCACCCGCCCATCCCCCATGACTGTAGTTCCTTTCAGTCCTGGGAATCCTGGAAACAGCACATTTGAGATTCATTACCTTTACTGTCAATGCTGAGAGACTCCAAATATTGCCCAGCCTTTGCTTCTTCTATTATCCCGACAAGACTGATGTTGTTCACTGTTCAAATATTGATGTTTATCGATTCACGGGGCTTGAGGGGAAGTGATAACAAAGGTAGCCACTTTCTGAATATTCTGAGGCTCTCCAGTGTGATTTATTTTAAAAAGGGTCATGACTGGCGGGAATCGGAGATGTGGGATGAAAAAGCTTTTGTTGGGGGTAGGGTGATAGGGATCAGGAACTGTCTTGCGGTCTGGAGCCTTGCCTCTGCATGCAGAGTGTTCCCTGACAAAGTCTGGATAGGCTGAAGTGGGAGCTATTAGTAATTTTACTGCAATATCAGTGGACTCATACTTGGATGGTTGAATGGGTTATAATGTACCATCCTATCATCTCTGGGCCCAAGACTGAAATATGTCCCAAACTGCCGAGTCCTATTGGAGATATAGATTGGTCATTCTTAATCAAGCCCTTACTCTCCGCATGCTCATAGTAAAAAAACAACCTTAATTAAGCTGGAGTAGGAAACGGCAATTACTTTCTGATCTTGCAGTAATGAGCAGATGGCTGGGTGCTCAAGAAAAAATAGGTGGGATTCCATGCCAGTAACACGGGTTCATCTCAGCTGATGGAGAACCGGTGGGAAACCAGTGTGCCTTCTGAGGGAGAGGCACGATTGGATTAACAAACCAACATTGGGCCTTGCCAAGGATTCAGGAATCCAGGAGCAGAAATCCCACACACCGACCAGCACCAACCAGAAGCCAGCCACTTTCCATTGCATGCACTGCCCTGAGGTGTGGTGGTTGCTGCTGGTAATGCAATCGGTGACGGGGGGGGGGGGGGGGGGGGGGGGGTACTAATTTGCCTGGGCAAGCTGGATGCAATGGTCTTGTGCTAGCAATAACCTCACTTAATTTGATGACGCCTATTATTCATTTCAAAAGTATGAGGCTCAAATATTCCACAGAGTGGAGAAGATTAAGGGAAGCTTTGATGGAGCTGTTAAAAAGCAGAAACAATCTTGATGGAGTAAATAAGGAGAAGCTGTTCTCAATGACACAAGAATTGGCAACCCAGAGTTGAAAGATTTAAAGTAATTGGTCAAGGACCCAGAGGCAACATAAAGAATCTTTTCTTCAATGAGGAGTTATGATCTGGATTGCATCAACTGAAAAGGTTAATGCAAGCAGATTTAGCAATACCTCTCAAAGAGGAATTGGATGAAATTCTTGGTGAAACATTTGCAGAGCTGCAGGGAAGGAGCAGAGCGGTCAAAGCAGACATCACGTTCAAATAGGCAGCACCACAGACTGGGCCGGAGAATCCCGCCCTAACTCTTCGAATAGAACGAGGCATTAATACTTTGGTAGCTACAAATTGGAGAATGCGTTCAGATTGACATGAGTTTGGGACCTGCACACGAGGCACTCTCAGTGTAAGTGAGTTATTTCACTCACCCTACAACCCACTCAGTCACCCAATAACCTGCTCACTCACCCAATAACCCGCTCACTCACCCAATAACCTCCTCACTCCTCTTTAACCCGCTCAGTCACCCAATAACCCGCTCACTCACCCAATAACCCACTCACCCAATAACCCGCTCACTCACCCAATAACCCGCTCACTCACCCAATAACCCGCTCGCTCACCCAATAACCCACTCACCCAATAACCCACTCACTCACCCAATAACCCACTCACTCACCCAATAACCCGCTCACTCACCCAATAACCTCCTCATTCACCCAATAACCCACTCCCTCACCCAATAACCCGCTCACTCACCCAATAAGCCGCTCACTCACCCAATAAGCCGCTAACTCACCCAATAACCCGCTCGCTCACCCAATAACCCGCTCACTCACCCAATACCCCGCTCACTCACCCAATAACCCACTCACTCACCCAATAACCCGCTCACTCACCCAATAACCCGCTCACTCACCCAATAACCCGCTCACTCACCCAATAAGCCGCTCACTCACCCAATAACCCACTCCCTCACCCAATAATCCGCTCCCTCACCCAATAACCCGCTCACTCACCCAATAACCCGCTCACTCACCCAATAACCCGCTCACTCACCCAATAACCCGCTCACTCACCCAATAGCCCGCTCACTCACCCAATAACCCGCTCACTCACCCAATAACCCGCTCACTCACCCAATAACCCACTCACTCACCCAATAACCCACTCACTCACCCAATAACCCACCCACTCACCCAATAACCCGCTCACTCACCCAATAACCCGCTCACTCACCCAATAACCCGCTCACTCACCCAAGATTGAAATCAGTTGTGATGGCTGTTCTTATCAGCTTGAATCTTATTTGTCTCTTTTGTGGATTCCATGAATTGGGTTCAAATTGACTTGATTTTTGGAGCCAGCAATGTGACGAATTAGCGGCTTACCCTGTCCACTCACTTGTAACTCCAGGGGAAAGTTAAAATTAATAACCAGCTAACAAAATTTTTTAAAGATATAAAATAACAACCTGCTCACTGATACTCAGTTCAGGTTCCACCAGAAAGACCCAACTCCAACGTCATCAGCCTTGGTCAGCACATGATCCAAAGGTTAAGTGTAAGAGGAAAGGAGAGAATCTCCTTTGTGGTACTCATCCGTGCTTACCCATAATTGAGCTGGATAACACCTTGACTTGGACTGACCAATGGTAAATAGTTACTGTTTTGAATGCAAATAAAATGGTACCATTGTAACTGAGCCCACCCTCCCACCGCCCCTCAAACCCTGCTCCTCCTCCCATTATCATCAACATCTTGCAGGATCAGCATTCCCAAACGATATCTTGGGCCAAACATAAGAGCAAGTCAGGAGCTGTTCACTCTGTCAGTGTGCTGAAATAGACTGCATCAGGGTGGGTGAAGCTACAGCAACACCCAAGAAACATCCCAGAGACAACAATTCACTTGACTGGCAGTGGTGATGCCTGACTCAATATCTTGATCTTTAGTGAGCAAGTCATTCAGTTCAATCAAACCACTGCCAGCCATGCAAGAAAAAGGTTCACAACCACCAGCGTCTCAGTGCAATTAGGGAGGGGCAGCGAGAAAATGCCAGCCTTGCCAACGATGCCAATATCACGAGAATTAAAGCTTTGAAACTCCGGCAAGCTCTCAAAACATTCGGGGATAGGGAAAAGGAATGAATTGATGATGCATGGTGAAGATAGAATGGCCAGTTTCAATGGAAACATTCGCCCGGGCCATCTATCACCAATCCAATGATGACACTTTATGAATGGACTCAGGTAATCTGGAGCTGTGTGTTGTGCTGGAGGGGCTTCAGTCTATCTGTATAATCATTTTGTGAACATCCATCACATTTCACACGTTAATGTCAAAAGTATTGAGATGAAAGGCAGATATTTCAAGCTGAGGTCAACTTGAGGCTAATTGCTGTTGTTCAGCTAGTATGAACTTTTATTTAAATAAATTTAGAGTGCCCAATTCATTTTTTCCAATTAAGGGGCAATTTAACGTGGCCAATCCACCTACCCTGCACATCTTTGGGTTGTGGGGGCGAAACCCACGCAAACATGGGGAGAATGAGCAAACTCCACACGGACTGTGACCCAGAGCCGGGATCGAACCTGGGACCTCGGCGCCGTGAGGCAGCAGTGCTATCCACTGTGCCACCGTGCTGCCTTAGCTAGTATGAATGAGGTGTTCTGATGAAGTCAGATTGAACTCAAAACGTTAACTGTTTCTTTCTCCACAGGTGCTGTCAGACCTGCTGAGAGTTTTCAGCATTTGCCGTTCTTATTTCAGACTTCCAAGGTCTGACGTAATTTGAGCTTCTTTTCACTTTTTCACGGAGACCGGCTAGACGGCCTGGTTCTGTTCTATTCTATAAGCTCCGATGACGAAACACTTCAGAGAGAAGTTAAGGCTCAGCCATGTTATTGTGTGTCAACGTGTACACTGAGGAGGGTAAGAAAACAACGGTCTTGTTCCGAAAGAGAAGCAGTTCGGTTTTTAGAACAATTAACAATGGCTTTCTGATCACTTTATCAACAGCTTCATGATCATTAATATTAATGCCAACCTTCTTAAAAACAGAAACTGAACCCAACTTCTCAAACTATATGCTGGGATTTGAAGTCATGTTGGCAGGATTATTATCTCACTAACACAACCAGAACACCACCTTACAGTATTGTTCCACAGGTCAGTCATCCTCGGATACCCTTGCCCACCTTCGACCACGGTTTACATGTAGCCTTTATGTTGAGTAGCAGCTCTGCCAGATTCCAATTCTATTTGCTGTCCAGGAGATATTATTGGACAGTGGTCAGAGTGGGAACTCTGCTTAATATTTCCCTCGTTCAGATATACTGGGGTCTATTGTAACACCCAATTGCTGACCCACTGACACCAATTAAGGCAGAACTCACCAAAGCTTCTGCTGGACTCTTCATTGGCCTCCGAAGTCAGTGGTACTTTCCTGGTACCATTACCCACAATGGACACCAGTTAATCCAGACAACAGTGAGGGATCCTCATCACCTCTTTGGAAAGGTCACTGTTGTTCCCTGAGATCAAGGGCCATTGGGATGGAACTCCTGCGTCCTGCTGGCTAGTCAGAGGGTAAGAACATTTTGTCGCTATCAGTGCCACTGGGGAGCCATGTAGCTTCCGACAATAAACCCAGCAGGGACCCATGATCAGTGAGGCAACCAGGTCATAGGTGAATGAGGGCAGGATGATGGTGGTGGTAGTGGGGGAGGGGGGATGGGTGAAAGAAGCTGGTGGGTGGTGAAGGAGGGCAACAGGGCTTGGAAGAAAGGGCAGAGGGGTCGTTCTCAGTGGAAAACCTCCTTTCTCTATGCTTGGTCCTTGAATTAATCTTAAGCAGCCAAATCTGTCTTGTTTTCGGACTCTCCATGTGGTGCCCATGTTGTCCATTGCTGGTTGAGTACCAGTGGGTTGCACACTTAAAGGCCTCAATTGGCATCAGGGCACGAAGACGGCTCATGAGCCTTCCTACCCCAGGCTTAATCGGGGTAGAGGAAGGAATGCAGCAGGCCCCCCACCTGGAGCCCTCCAGCTTCGAAACTCACCTCAGGAATCCCTATGTCATCAGGGAATCCAGGTCAACGTCTTTTTCGTAAAACCGGAACGAGATTGGCTGGGGACAGGATTGTGAAAAGAACACATGCTTTTTGATTGCATTGGGTTTTTAGATTAGTATTGACAACTAAGATCAGACAAAGCATTCTTCAAGCCCTCCGAGCCAAAGTTTTGGGTATCAGGGTGTCACAAGACAAGTCTCAATTACAGCCCTGCAGCCTCACGACGTCGAGGTCCCAGGTTCGAATCCCAGCTCTGGGTCACTGTCCGTGTGGAGTTTGCACATTCTCCCTGTGTCTGCGTGGGTTTCGCCCCCACAACCCAAAGATATGCAGGGTAGGTGGATTGGCCACACTAAATTGCCCCTTAATTGAGAAAAAAAAATTAATTGGGTGCACTAAATTTATTTTAAAGAAGTCTCAACTATCGACACAATGTGTAAATCTGAAGGGTGGCCTGTTTGATTAACCTGAGCCAATACATTGAACCTGAACCATTTCTTAAATGTCAAGATTGACTACCATTCGATATTGCTGAATGTCTATTTAATGTAATTATTGATGTGATTGACATGATTGAAGGAGCTGAGAGTCTGGACAGGGAGAATAACCCTTACTTCAGCTGGGGGGGGGGGGGGGGGGCAGGAAATACTTCTTCACACCAGTGTAGTGGAAATATGGAGCTCTCTGACAAAAGGCAGTTGAAGCTGAGTGTCAATTAAATTTCTCACAACTGCAATTGATAGATTTTTGTTAGACACGGGCATTAAGGGTAATGGAACCAAGCTGTCTGGGTGGAGTCAAGATTAGCCATAAACTACAATGTAGGAGAATGCTCGAGGGGCTCAATGGCCTTTTCGTGTTCATTTGGCCCTTCTGTGAAACGTTCGACGCACATTTCGCTCACTTGTCCGAACTTCATAGATGTGGCTCAGAGTTAACTTGTGTTTGTTCATTCTCCTCTGAAGTGGGCGTGCTAAAGATGCTATATAAATGCAAGTTGTTATTGTTATGTTCCTAATTTAAAGAGATTTGCCCATCGGTTTTGTCTTTGGTAAAACGTCAAGAGGAGGTCCAATTTAATTTCTGCTTTATCGGAGGGTCAGTCTACATTCGCTGTGGAGCAAACAACCGCTGGGTTACATGGTTTTCTTTCTGGTTTTGGGCTGGAGAAGCAGGAAAGAATGAAGTCAATACGTTCCTGTTTGAAGGCTAACTTTCGTGAGGAAGTAAACGCTGTCATTATTATTTTATGAATCGAGGAGTGTGGAGCAAGGTGCGTGCCACTGTACTACACTCTTTACTATTCATCCATTTGCCATGTGTAAATAGAGCTATTTGTTGGTTTAAAAGCCTGTGTGTCAGTTTTCTGAGAGTATTCAGGCCCCTTTCAAAGCGAGGAGAATCGCATAATGTCACCTGGAAAATTGTAGTAGCGACACAACAACAGTTATGATACTTCAGAAATCCATCATTGACTGCAAAGTGCTTTAAGGTCTCCTGAGATTACGAAAGGTGATGCATCAACGCAAGTAGTTTCTTTTTAATACAACACATTAAATATTCGGATATGATCCTTGGGTCTTGTTATTATTTACCTACACATTGTTAGAAAGTAGATACTCCAGATTGTTGGGGACAGAAGATGTGTTCACAAAGGCTGGTGATACCAATTCGGAGAGAATATCGACCATAAAATACATCAATGTGACTGGGGGGGAGGAGGCTGCATTGTCCACTTTCCCAGTTGGGTCGAGTGTTAAATTTTCTCCCACTGCTTTTTCCATTAGGTCCTTGTTTTCGGCTTGATTAGTTCCTTTGATGTGTTAGTTACTGCTTAGAATAGGATAATTCACTTTCCGTGTTCAATTCCACCTGACTGCACCTCTAACTCAATCTATCCAAGCGAGAGCATGCTCCTCACGCACTGTGATCAGAAAGGAATGGCTATCAGACTCAAAGTGTAGACAAAATAAGATGTAACAGCACTCCAGTCCTGACTGACAAACACTTAGGAATGCAGAGGACAGGACAGACAGACTCGCCTTTATATAACTTCACATTGCTTTTTATAACTTCACATTGCTTTTTATAACTTTATATAACTTCACATTGCTTTCCCCCCAAAGTGCTTCATGTGCATCCTGGGCACAGGAATGTTCACGACAATCTGCATTTATATAGCACCTTTCCCGTGGTAAAATGTCCCAATCCCCAAGCTACTTCACAGGAGCGTTAGCAAGTGAAATTTAATACCAACCAGTAAAAGGCGATATTAGGGTGAGTTGTATCAAAAGGGAGTGAGAGAGAGGTAGGAAGGTAATTCCAGAGTTCAGGGACTCGGCAGCTGAAGGTTTGGTCACCAACGGTGGAGAGAAGGAAGTGTGGGCATAGAAAAGGGTTGGGGGACTGCAGATCCTCAGAATTGCACTGATAAATGCCCATTCTGTCCCCAACATTGTCCCACATTGTCCAATCTACTTGTTTTTAGTGGTGTTGATTGAGAGATGAATGGGGAAGGTACCGAGGGAATTCCCCGCTATTTCCTAAATAATATTGTAGGGGCTTTTAAAATCGACCTAATTAGGAAGGTGGAGCCTCGGTATGATAAACCATCCAAAGGAAGGCATTTCTGACAATGGAATCGGCCTAGATTATGCTCTCAAACCGTGGACTGGAGCTGGGACCCATAACCTTTTCAATCACTGAGTGCGACCATTTCTGCGGAAAAGGCTTGACAAACACTTCTCAGCATCAACAGTGGCTCTCTAATAACAGCAAGACAGAAATATTGATAAATGGAGTGAAGCTGAACTTGCTTTCTGATTGCAACTAATTGCATGACAGCATACTAGAGAGCAGAATAAAGCTCTCCCAGTCACTGAGGAGACTATTTGAAGGCATGGAAAGCGATGGTGCATGCCACAAAGCTAAAGGGAAAGAAATCTCTCGGTGTCTGAATGCAGTGTTGCAGAGATTCGCACAGTCCAGACTGAACTATCTGATGATGCGTGCTCATTTACAAAATTGAAAGGGGTGCTCTTAAAAATGTCAGCACGACTGTGTGCAATCCTCTTTCTTTCTCCTCTCCAAATGGGAACCGTGCTATCTGTGTTTTGGAATAAACAACCACCCGCTGATTTAATCATTTCTCCCAGGAAACTGCCCTCAGTAACTATTTCCAACAAATATCTCTGAAGTTGATTCAATTTCACATTTTCAGATCAATTGCATGGAAATCAGCGAATAACTGACTTATAAATTGCTTTGAAAAAGGCTGCTGTTTGTTATGCAAGTGTCACAGAAACACACTCACTGTCGCTGACCTAGTGGATTCAGTAAACCTTCTTCGGCTATTGAAGTACTCCTGAAATTATCTTGAGTCTCGCTGCTGAAGCCTTTCATCCTGTGATCATTCAGGACAGATGCAAGAGTGCCAAATTTCAAAGGAGGCAACGATTCATTATGCATTAGAAAAGGGGGCTGATTGGTTACCAAATCAATTCTGATTGGTCAAGGCATCACCATTGAGGAGGCATCAGGGATCTATTAACCCTCCCCCACCATGCTTCTGATAAAATCAAAAAAGGTGCAACACCTGGACATGTTCCTTCTGCAGGCCCCTGCTGTGTATGAAATTATGTGGCTTCTACCAAGCGTAAGTGAATCATATTGTGAGCAGGATTGATAATTTCATAGAATTTACAGTGCAGAAGGAGGCCATTTGGCCCATCGAGTCTGCACCGTCTCTTGGAAAGAGCACCCTACCCAAGGTCCACACCTCCACCCTATCCCCATAACCCAGTAACCCCACCCAACACTAAGGGCAATTTTGGACACCAAGGGCAATTGATCATAGCCAATCCACCTAACCTGCACATCTTTGGACTGTGGGAGGAAACCGGAGCACCCGGAGGAAACCCACGCACGCACGGGGAGAACATGCAGACTCCGCACAGACAGTGACCCAAGCCGGGAATCGAACCTGGGACCCTGGAGCTGTGAAGCAATTGTGCTAACCACAATGCTACCGTGCTGCCCCTAGAATCATAGAATCCTTACAGTGCAGAAGGAGGCCATTCAGCCCATTGAATCTGCACCGACCCTCTGAAAGAGCATCGTACCTGTCATAACCTGGGGTTATGGGGCTGTTTAGCACAGGGCTAAATCACTGGCTTTGAAAGCAGACAAGCAGGCCAGCAGCATGGTTCGATTCCCGTAACAGCCTCCCCGAACAGGCGCCGGAATGTGGCGACTAGGGGCTTTTCATAATAACTTCATTTGAAGCCTTATCGTGACAATAAGCGATTTTCATTTCATTTCGTTAAGCAGCTCATTGGTCACTTATGATACTGGGAGATTGATATTCCCAAAGGATTATGGGGAATGCACACTCTCCTACTGAGGGGCAAGCTGCTACCTTCTACATCCTGGAGGGCCATGAACTGTGTGCTGGCTCCTGTAGTAGAATACCTGCTCGATACTCTTGTTCTGTTGCATTAAACCTTTTTCCCTTGACTCAATCTGTTTGTTCAGCTTGGTGTGGACTCTTTTCCGGACCTTATAATACTACCTCGGCCCACTCCCCCGCACCGCCACAGCCCCAACTAAGCTTTGGACACTTAGGGGCCAATCCGCCCAACCTGCACATTTTTGGAATTAAAATTATAAATTCAAAATTAAGTTTGGACAAAAAAAAACCTTTGGCCTGACTGTTCTTTCCCTTGCGGAATACCATCCCTGCTGTCAACAGTAACAATATGCATTTATATGGCAACATTAACATCGGAAAGCATCCCAAGGTGGATCACTGGGCTGGAAGCTTCAGCCAAAGAAGGAGGTCACCAAAAGCTTGGTTGTCAAATTAGGTTATTCAGGATCCACTTGAGAAAGGGGAGGTAGAGCGGCAGAGCAATGTGGGGAGAAAATCCCAGAGTTTGAGGCCTAGGTGGCTAAAGACTTGTGGAAATCCTTTACCAGCACTTTATTCTGAAATGAGTCTAGTGTCCAGATCACAAACACCCTTCCTCAAAAATAACCCCAACATATTCACTCCAATGTATTAATAACGCCAGTGTAGTCACTCCCAACTTTATAGAATAAAATTAGTACATAGAACATACAGTGCAGAAGGAGGCCATTCGGCCCATCGAGTCTGCACCGACCCACTTAAGCCCTCACTTCCACCCTATCCCCGTCACCCAATAACCCCTTTGGTCACTAAGGGCAATTTAGCATGGCCAATCCACCTAACCTGCACGTCTTTGGACTGTGGAAGGAAACCGGAGCAAACCCACGCAAACACGGGAAGAACGTGCAGACTCCGCACAGTGACCCAGCGGGGAATCGAACCTGGGACCCTGGCGCTGTGAAGCCACAGTGCTAGCCACTTGTGCTACCGTGCTGCCCAAAAGTAACCATTGCAATATTCCATTTTGGAATGACTCATCATTGATTAGCATTTTCTTCCCACAGGTTTCAAGTGTCTACTCCCCATCTTAACAATAGTTCAATCTATCAGTCTCTTCTGTCACACACACTGACAAAACTCTGAGATGAGTCTGAAGGGGTACAAGGTTTGGAAGGTTGCTTTAAATGCTCCTTCAACCCAAAATTCAGCAAGACGAAACCATATCGACACAGCACACGTGGAACACGGATCATTGAATGAATTTGTGTTATCCAACTCTCATTTGCATAATTTATTCAGGAGCTGAAGCCAGAACTAATTTCCTTTGGTGTACTTTGACAATTTGCCCTTGTGCTAATCTTATCTCCCTCTCTCTCAGACTCATTAACAAGCAAAGGAGCAGTCAATGTTTTTACATTCCTGGTGTTCTGTAGGGAGGTAGAAAGCCTACTTGGGCAGCACGGTAGCACAAGTGTTTAGCACTGTGGCTTCACAGTACCAGGGTCCCAGGTTCGATTCCCCGTTGGGTCACTGTCTGTGCGGAGTCTGCACGTTCTCCCCATGTCTGCGTGGGTTTCCTCCGGGTGCTCTGGTTTTCTCCCACAGTCCAAAGATGTGCAGGTTAGGTAGATTGGCCATGATAAATTGCCCTTCGTGACCAAAAAAGGTTAGGAGGGGTTATTGGGTTATGGGGATGGGGTGAAGTGAGGGCTTAAGTGGGTCGGTGCAGACTCGATGGGCCGAATGGCCTCCCTCTGCACTGTATGTTCTATGTTCAATGCTGAAGACAGTGAGAAAATGGAACTGTCTACAACACTGAGCAGTTCAGGCAAAAAGTACAGATGCATTAAAGGGGAATCTCACCCCCTCCACATGTTGCTCTTGAGGTGACTGGGTGGAGAAGAGATCGCCGGCCACCTCCTTCTAGAATGTGCCATTGCGCAGAAAGTCTGCAACGAGATGCAGTGGGCTTTGCTGAGATTCATCCTGAGCAACTCCATTAACACAGGACAAGTGGATAAAGCCCCAGGTCCGGATGAGTTATATCCCAGAGTGCTGTGGGAGGCAAGGGAGAAAATGACAGGGACTCTGACCCAAATTCTTTATTCCTCTCTGGCCACATGGAGGTGTCAGAGGATTGGAGCTAATGTGGTTTCACTTTACAAGAAGAGTCGTGGAGGTAAACCAGGGAATTACAGACCAATGAATCTCACACCGGTGGTAGGGAAACTATAGGAGAAATCCTGAAGGAAAAAATTAATCTCCACTTGGAGAGGCAAGGTTTGATCAGGGATAGTCAGAATGGCTTTGTTAGAGGGACGTCATGCCTAATAAATTTGATTGAATTTTTCGAGGAGGCGATCAGTGTGTGGATGAGGGGAGTGCAGTTGATATCATTTATATGGATTTCAGCAAAGCCGTTGCCAAGGTCCCACATTGAATCATCATAGAATCATAGAACCTCTACAGTGCAGAAGGAGGCCATTCGGCCCATCGAGTCTGCACCGACCCTCTGAAAGAGCACCCTAACCCAAGCCCACTCCCCCGCCCTATCCCAATAACCACTTAACCTAATCTAAACATCTTTGGACTACAGGAGGAAACCAGAGCACCCGCAGGAAACCCCCATGGGAGACTGATGAAGATGGTAAAGCACATGGGATCTCGGGTAACTTGGCAAGTTGGATCTAAAACTGGCTTAGTGGTTGGAGACAGAGGGCGGTGTTGGAAGACGTTTTGTGTGACTGGTGGCCAGTGTCCTGTGGCGTACCACAGAGATCAGTGATTGGTCCACTTATTGTTCATGGTGCATATAAACGATATAGATGAGAATGCGGGGTGGGGTGGGGGATGATCAGTAAATTTGCGGATGCCATGAAGATTGGAAGGGTGGTTAATAGCGAGGGACATCTTCGATTACAGGAAGATATATATGGGTTTCTCAGATGGGCAGATCAGAGGCAGATGGAATTTAACCCAGAAAAGTGTGAGCTAATGCACTTTGGAAGGAATAACAAGACAAGGGAGTACTTAACGAATGGCAGGACACTAGGAAGCTTGGGGTGCTTGTCAACAGATCCGTGAAGGCAGTAGGACAGATTAATAGGGCAGTTCAGAAGGCATGTGGGGCTCTTGACTTTATCAGTCATTGCATAGATTATAAGAGCTGGGAGGTTATGTCGGAGCTGCACAATATTTTGGTGATTGCACTGGAGAGGGTGCAGAGAAGATTTGCCAGGATGTTGCCTGACAGCTAGTCTCACTCTAACATGCATTTCCCTGAGATACCCAAGGTGCTGGGATCTATCCCCTTTACCTCGGAGACTTCAGACCAGTGCTGCTCAGTACTGGTCCCCACAAACCGAGACCAGGCGGAATGGCACTCGTGAGGGTCTCCCAGGAGATTGCCCCCCCCCCCCCCAGGTGCTTGTCCTCTGGGCAGGGGGGTGCCTGGTGCTGCTGATGCCACCCGGGCACCTCGGCAGTGCCGCCTGGGCACCTTGGCAGTGCCACAGTGCCACCTGGATGCCAGTGTGACAGGGGGAATTGTCCCGATCGCTCCCTGCGCTGAAGAGTTCCGGTTAGTCGACCACCTCAGTGCATGAAATGGGACTAAGTGCGGCCTGATTGAGTAGTGCCCCGCTCAGACCCCGATTTGAACCAGAGTCCCGGTGGACAGCGTGATGTTTCTTGGCACTGCGCGTGGGAAACTCCCGACTAAACGTGCCCATCCTGGGACTGTGTCCCAATTTCGTTAGATCGCGTGCGGCCTTTTAAATATTTAGTGTAATTGTATCAGAGTAGCTTGGCGCATGTCAAGGAGACACAGCTGGAGTGCGGCACATCCAGAGTGGGAATTGGAACGTGGTAATTTGGTGCAGAGTGGGAGAAGGTGCTTTGTCCCGACCGTTTTGTTCTCTTTTTTCTGGCCTGTATCTTTTAATCTGCAGGGAGAGAACCAGAGAGCATCCTGGGAAGGTAAGTGATTTTTATTTTTATATTTGTTACGTTTTCAAATTGTGTGGGGGTGGGGGCAAACTAAAGTGACATCACAGTAAAGCTGTGACCTGATTGGCTGGTTGGGAATCTACACTAAATTTAAAAATTAAGCATTGTTAAACTAATTAAACATAATTACTTAATTACTTAATTATAATTTAGAGGGGTATCTAAGCCAGAGATCGGAGAGTACTGTATTCAGCTTTCACATTTATAGTTGTAACCTAGTACTAGGAAACATATAGTTAACAGTAACTTTTTAAAAAAACTTTTTTTTAAAATTTAATTTAATAATTAATTGACGCAATGTCAATCTCTGACTGTGAGATGTGGCAGGTCCGGGAGGCTTCCAGCATCCCGATTGGCTTCATCTACAGAAAGTGCACCCAACTGGAGATCCTCACAGACCACATGGTTCGGTTGGAGCAGCAGTTGGATGCACTTAGGAGCATGCAGGTGGCAGAAAGCATTATAGATAGGAGTTATATAAATGTGGTCACACCCAAGGTGCAGGCAGAGAGATGGGTGACCACCAGAAGGGGCAGACAGTCAGTGCAGGAATTCCCTGTGTTGTCCCCCTCTCGAACAGGTATACCCCTTTGGATACTGTCGGGGGGATAGCCTATCAGGGGAAACAGCAGCAGCCAGAGCAGTGCCACCACAGCTGGCTCTGATGTTCAGCAGGGAAGGTCAAAGCACAGAACAGCAATAGTCATAGGGGACTCTATAGGCAGGGGCACAGATAGGCACTTCTGTGGACGTGAAAGAGACTCCAGGATGGTATGTTGCCTCCCTGGTGCCAAGGTCCAGGATGTCTATGAACGGGTAGCGGGCATCCTGAAGGAGGAGGGCAAACAGGTAGAGGCGTTGTACATATTGGTACTAACGACATAGGCAGGAAGGGGCATGAGGTCCTGCAGCAGGAGTTCAGGGAGCTAGGCAGAAAGTTAAAAGACAGGACATCTAGGGTTGTAATCTCGGGATTACTCCTTGTGCCATGTGCCAGTGAGGCTAGAAATAGGAAGATAGAGCAGCTAAACACGTGGCTAAACAGTTGGTGTAGGAGGGAGGGTTTCCGTTATCTGGACCACTGGGAGCTCTTCAGGGGCAGGTGTGACCTGTATAAGAAGGACGGGTTGCATCTAAACTGGAGAGGCATAAATATCCTGGCCGCGAGGTTTGCTAATGTCACACGGGAGGGTTTAAACTAGTATGGCAGGGGGGTGGATACCGGAGCAATAGGTCAGAAGGTGAAAGCAATTCAGGGAGAATTAGGGAATAGGGCCAGTATGGCTCTGAGGCAGAGCAGACAGGGAGATGTTGCTGAAAACAGCGGGTCTGGTGGCCTGAAGTGCATATGTTTTAATGCAAGAAGTATTACGGGTAAGGCAGATGAACTTAGAGCTTGGATTAGTACTATGATGTTGTTGCCATTACACAGACCTGGTTGGGGGAAGGACAGGATTGGCAGCTAAATGTTCCAGGATTTAGATGTTTCGGGCGGGATAGAGGGGGATGTAAAAGGGGTGGAGGAGTTGCGCTGCTGGTTAGGGTGAATATCACAGCTATACGACGGGAGGACACCTCAGAGAGCAGCGAGGCTATATGGGTAGAGATCAGGAAAAGAAGGGTGCAGCCACAATGTTGGGGGTTTACTACAGCCAGCGGGAGATAGAGGAGCAGATAGGTAGACAGATTTTGGAAACGAGTAAAAACAACAGGATTGTTGTGATGAGAGACTTCAACTTCCCCAATATTGACTGGGACACACTTAGTGCTAGGGGCTTAGATGGGGCAGAGTTTGTAAGGAGCATCCAGGAGGGCTTCTTAAAACAATATGTAGATAGTCCAACTAAGGAAGGGGCTATACTGGACCTGGTATTGGGGAATGAGCCCGGCCAGGTGGTAGAAGTTTCAGTAGGGGAGCATTTCGGGAACAGTGACCACAATTCAGTAAGTTTTAAAGTGCTGCGGGACAAGGATAAGAGTGGTCCTAGGGTGAATGTGCTAAATTGGGGGAAGGCTAATTATAGCAATATTAGGCGGTAACTGAAGAACCTAGATTGGGGTGGATGTTTGAGGGTAAATCAACATCTGACATGTGGGTGGCTTTCAAATGTAAGTTTAAAAAGAATTCAGGACAGGCATGTTCCTGTGCGGAAGAAGGATAAATACAGCAAATATCGGGAACCTTGGATAATGAGAGATATCCAAAAGAGATATCCAAATGAGAGCCTCGTCAAAAAGAAAAAGGAGGCATTTGTCAGGGCTAGAAGGCTGGGAACAGACGAAGCCTGTGTGGAATATAAGGAAAGTAGGAAGGAACTTAAGCAAGGAGTCAGGAGAGCTAGAAGCGGTTACGAAAAGTCATTGGCAAATAGAGTTAAGGAAAATCCCAAGGCTTTCTACACGTCCATAAAAAGAAGAGGGCAGCTAGGGAGAGGGTTGGCCCACTGAAGGAGAGGGGAGGGAATCTATGTGTGGAGCCAGAGGAAATGAGCAAGGTACTAAATCAATACTTTGCATCAGTATTCACCAAAGAGAAGGAATTGGTGGATGTTGAGTCTGGAGAAGGGTGTATACAGAACCTGGGTCACATTGAGATCCAAAAAGACGAGGTGTTGGGCGTCCTGAAAAATATTAAAGTAGATAAATCCCCAGGGCCGGATGGGGTCTACCCCAGAATACTGAAGGAAACTAGAGAGGAAATTGCTGAGGCCTTGACTGTCTTCAGGTGATGTCCCAGAGGACTGGAGAATAGCCAATGTTGTTCCTTTGTTTAAGAAGGGTAGCAAGGATAATCCAGGGAACTACAGGCCGGTGAGCCTTACGTCAGTGGTAGGGAAATTACTGGAGAGAATTCTTCAAGACAGGATCTACTCCCATTTGGAAGCAAATGGACGTATTGGCAAGAGACAGCATGGTTTTGTGAAGGGGAGGTCTTGTCTCACTAACTTGATAGAGTTGTTCGAAGAGGTCACAAAGATAATTGATGCAGGTAGGGCAGTGGATGTTGTCTATATGGACAAGTAAGGCCTTTGACAAGGTCCCTCATGGTGGACTGGTACAAAAGGTGAAGCCACATGGGATCAGGGGTGAGCTGGCAAGATGGATACAGAACTGGCTAGGTCATAGAAGGCAGAGAGTAGCAATGGAAGGGTGCTTTTCTAATTGGAGGGCTGTGACTAGTGGTGTCCTGCAGGGATCAGTGCTGGGACCTTTGCTGTTCATAGTATATATAAATGATTTGGAGGAAAATGGAACTGGTTTGATTAGTAAGTTTGCAGACGACACAAAGGTTGGTGGAATTGCGGATAGCGATGAGGACTGTCAGAGGATACAGCAGGATTTAGATCATTTGGAGACTTGGGCGGAGAGATGGCAGATGGAGCTTAATCCGGACAAATGTGAGGTAATGCATTTTGGAAGGTCTAATGCAGGTAGGGAATATACAGTGAATGGTAGAACTCTCAAGAGTATTCAAAGTTAGAGAGATCTAGGTGTACAGGTCCACAGGTCACTGAAAGTGGCAACACAGGTGGAGAAGGTAATCAAGAAGGCATACGGCATGCTTGCCTTCATTGGCCAGGGCATTGAGAATAAGAATTGGCAAGTCATGTTGCAGCTGTATAGAACCTTAGTTAGGCCACACTTGGAGTATAGTGTTCAATTCTGGTCGCCGCACTACCAGAAGGATGTGGAGGCTTTAGAGAGGGTGCAGAAGAGATTTACCAGGATGTTGCCTGGTATGGAGGGCATTAGCTATGAGGAGCGGTTGAATAAACTTGGTTTGTTCTCACTGGTACGACGGAGGTTGAGGGGTGACCTGATAGAGGTCTACAAAATTATGAGGGGCATAGACAGAGTGGATAGTCAGAGGCTTTTTCCCAGGGTAGAGTGGTCAATTACTAGTGGGCATAGGTTTAAGGTGCGAGGGGCAAGGTTTAGAGGAGATGTACGAGGCAAGTTTTTTACACAGAGGGTAGTGGGTGCCTGGAACTCGTTGCTGGAGGAGGTGGTGAAAGCAGGGACGATTGTGACATTTAAGGGGCATCTTGACATGAATAGGATGGGAATAGAGGGATACGGACCCAGGAAGTGTCGAAGATTTTAGTTTAGACGGACAGTATGGTCGGCACAGGCTTGGAGGGCTGAAGGGCCTGTTCCTGTGCTGTACTTTTCTTTGTTCTTTGTTTGGAGTAAAATACAATTTTGAAAAGAAACTGATTTGGTTTGCACCTTACGTAAGCTGGTTTGCAGCAACTTTGAACAATCATGTAATGTACTTTTATAAATAAAGTATATATTGAGGGTAAAAGGCAGCAGGAAATCATAAAAGGATCTGTTGATAGGGTTAGATGAAGCACTGTGTTGTGGGACATCAACACTGGCAGAGTCTAGGTCAGGCCAAATGGCCTATTTTTGCGCTCCAGACATGATGTAATAGATGCTATATTCCTAAACTATTTATAGATGCAAAAAGCCAAAGGTCCAAAAATGTATTGTGATTGACAAAGCATGTCTCAGCTGAGGCTGTATCTCTTTGCAGTTCTTATATTGAATTCTCTTTCTCAAGATTTTTAAACGGAGATGGGGAGATTTCCTTCAGGGAGTAATGGATTAGCCCACTTCCTGCATTTAGAATTATCCAGCATTTTTGTGCAGCAATGAAATGGTATCTTTTTAAGGAAGGTTGCTGTTGGAAGCAATAGGTTCCCGACTTGGACAGCTATAGCTGAGCATTTATAAGTTAATTGACCCCTTTCACTGAGAGGACAGGTGCCTAGCCAATGGGATGCCATGTTGTTTAGGCCTCAGCTGGTCCACATGGAGGGACGCACCACAGCAAACATATTTTACATCAATCTGGCTTGCATGCATCTCTTCCATCAGTCCTTGCTTGAGCAATGGCCATTTGCTGACTTTCCTTCAATACTATTCCCTGACCAGACGGTGATATTCTCTCCAAATGAAATCCACGAGGAATGCAGCTGGGATGTATACACAGTCAGACAACACTATGGCACAGCTGAGAGCAGTTCCTGGCACGATCAAAGATGCTCAGTCCACAAGGTGATCAACTTCCATTTCCAACATCACCTGAAAAGGTAATTGAAAGTCGCCATTGTCCCAGAGGACCATAGATCTTTGAGAGAGAGAGCTGACTAGTGATGGTTTAACCTGAGGGTCGCCACATCTCAGGTGAAGGACAAAGTTGAGAAGATAGGGTCTTTATGGTAACCTCACGGTAACCCCAGCCGATACATCTCTGTATGAACCAACTGCCCAGCCAACGGAGCTACCATCACATGGACCCATGACCATGCAGGCGTGACCATGCTACGTTAACCTGGATTGTCATGATGTTCGTTTGACTAGGATGTCCAAAGATATCCAAGTGTACCCTGGTCCTCAAAGGATGTAAATTGTGAGGATCCACTCTCAGTGGTTCAGAGAATCTCAAATTGATTTGCTGACCCTCTCTCTGAGCAGCAATCCTCCAATTTCTCCAACTTCTTCTGGCAGCTCATCCCATTCCACTTGGGACCATTCATATTAATCTTCCTTCCATCACTCCCTTTTTGAACTGTTGCTACCAATCCTGTCCGTAGTCCTCCACACACACACAGTCTGGCCTGACCATTATGAAATCTCTGGAGGGCACACACAAACGTACAAATTAGGAGTGGGCCACACGGCCCCTCGATCCTGCTCCACCACTCAATAAGATCACGTCCGATCTGATTGTAACTTCAACCCCACATTCCTGCTGACTGCTGATAACCTTTCACCCCCTCGCTTATCAAGAATCTATCTAGCTCTGCCTTAAAAATATTCAAACAGAATGCCAAAGAGTCAGAACTCTGAGAGAGAAAAAATCCTCCCAATCTCTGCCCCGAATGGGTGGCTCTTATTTCTAAACAGTGAACCCCAGCAATGTATTCTCCCACAAGAGGAATCATCATTTCCTCATCCACCCTGTCAAAACCCTTTGGATCTACTACGTTTCAATCAAGTCACCTCTCACTCTTCTGCACTCCAGGATTTACAAGCCTATCCTGTCCAGACTTTCCTCATAAGACAAGCCCCATTAGATTGGCAATTGAAACAGAAAATTCTGGATAAACTCAGCCGGCCTGGCAGTATCTATGGAGAGAGAAACAGAGTTTAGTAAATGTTCTCGGAACTGTGTTCACATTCTATCATAAAAAAGGAGACCAATACTGCACACAATAATCCAGACGTGGTCTCATTGCTGCCCTGTGTAACTGAAGCATAACCTCCCTACTTTTGGTAACATTTTGGTGACATGATAACATTTTATTAGCTTTCCTAATTACTTGCAGTGCCTGCATACGAGGCTTTGTGACTCATGGACTAGGACACCCCGATCTCTCTGCTTCTCAAACCTCTGCAATCTCTCACCATTTAAATAATATGCTTATTTTTTATTTTTCCTGCCAAAATGAATAATTTCCCACTTTCCCACATTACACTCCATTTGCCAGTTCTTTGTCCACTCACTTAATCCATCTATATCCCTCTGTCGCCTCACTTTCCTACCAATCTTTGTGTCATGAGCAAATTTAGCTGCCAAGGGTGGGATTCTCCAATCCCGTGGCAGAGTGTCCACGCCATCATAAACCCCGTTGCGTTTTATGACGCCGTGAACGGGCCGCTCCTACGACTAATTCTGGCCCCTACAGGGGGCCATCATGGCGCTGGAGCGGTTCACGCCGCTCCAGCTGCAGATCCCGGCGCGCACTGTGCGCCGTGGGATCCGCGCATGCGCAGTTGCGCCAGCGTCAACGAGGACATACGCAGTGGCACCGGCGCCAACGCGCTCATGTGCCGTGGCCTCCTTCAACGCGCCGGCCCGACGCAACATTGCGCAGGACTACAGGGGCCAGCACATAGGAAAGGAGGCCCCCAGCCATAGAGGCCGGCCCGCCGAACGGTGGGCCCCGATCGCGGACTTGGCCACATCAGAGGGCCCCCCCCCAGGGTCTGTCCCCCCTCCCCCCCCAAAGGCCGCCACCCGACCCTTATACGCTGAGGTCCCGCCGGCCCAGAGCAGGTTCGAACGGCGCCAGCAGGACTCGGCTCTCTTCTAATGGCCGCTCGGCCCATCTGGGCCGGAGAATCAGTGGGCCAGCCGCGAAGAGCGGCCCCAACCGGCGCAACGCCAACCATGTCGGCGCCAATGGCACCGATTAAATTGCGTGCCGGCGTCGGGATGGCGTGGCGCTATTCACGCGGCCTGCCAGCGATTCTCCGACCCGGCGCGGGGTTGGAGAATCCCGCCCCATACCTTTGACACTTCATCCAACAATTATATAGAAATTGTAAAATGTTGAGGCTACAGCCCTGTTGCACACAACTCATTACATCCTGACAACCAGAATATGACTCATTTATTACCCTCTGTTTCCTGTCAGACTAATACTCAATCGTGCTGGTGATGTCTTGTAATATTGTCTCTGCGTGTTATCTGACCATTAATAGTGACAGTAGATCTGTCACTTGTGGGTCCTTTCCTTATTCTTCCTTCAGTACATATTGCTCATAGAACCAGACGGCAAGGACGGATCACCGAGGGAAGATGGGGAAAGAGGAGGAAGGGGATGGCCTGAGATCATGGTGAATGCTGCAGAGATGTCAAAGAGGGTGAAAGTGGAATGGTCACAGTCACAGACTGGTTCATGGGCGACTATGACCTGAGTGGTTTCACTGCTGTGAACAGTGTAGAAAGCAGACAGAAATGATGTAAACAGAGAACTGAAAAACTGGGAAAGTAAGTTTGCAGGCCATATCACATCCAAAGATCATGATTGTTAGAACCCGCACGAGATCAATGGGGATGGGTCGATCAGCCACCCCCTCCCCACCCCTCTGTGAGCCTGGTGGAATACGAGCTTCCCCGATGAGCGGTGGGGGTCCTATCGATAGAGTAATGAACATAAAAGCCGGTCGAGATAGGAGCCGAGTGAGAGTAGTCCCATCTGGGACCTAAATGTTGGGTGTATATAGTTTGCTGAAACAATAAATAGATTTTCTCCACATTTTTGAGCCGGACTCTCCTGTGACCATTAAAATGACCAAGAAGGAAAGTTGGAGATTGGATGGTAGTTGGAGGGGTGAATTAGGATTCTGGGACATGGAGACAGGATAGATACTCAAGTGGTGGAGGCGTGGATGTGAAGGTGATCAGCAGGTGTGAGTCTCATTGAGAAGATGAACGTTGGGAAAAGACTTTAAGATATGAGAGATGCTGCAAAATGATGTGAGGTTGAAGAAGGAGGTGGTTGGTAATGGGGTAGAAGGAGAGAGGGAATATACCCCTCAATCTTTGAGAGAAAGAAATCCCTGAATTCTTGGAAATAGTTCATAAGGAAACTTTATCTTGAACAAATTACCCTTTTTTTCTCTCTTTGGGTAGGTGGTCAGGATTAAATGTTTACATCTAACAATAAAAGGGCATTGCCTTTGTAAGAATTCAATGACACACACAGCCACATCATTCCCGCCAAACCCATGCCTTTCCATAATTATTTTTGAACTAACGTACTAAACAAGGAAAGTGCACCCAACGCAGTGTAACAAGGATTGGGCACAGGAACCTCTTTAATCTAACACAAGACAGATTTTTGGATATAGTTGCTTCTTAAAAAGGCCACACTAGCAACAACTTTCATCAATTATACAAAGGTCACAAATATTATTGTATCATAAGAGCATAAGGTGTAGGAGCAGAATTCGGAACATCTAGACTACTCTGCCATTCAATCATGGCTGTTATCTTTCTGTCCCCATTCTCCTGCCTTCTCCCCATAACCCCTGATCCTTTATTAATCAAGAACCTATCTATCTCTGTCGTAAAGACACTCAGTGATTTGGCCTCCACAGCCTTCTGCGGCAAAGTAGTCCACAGATTCACCCCCCTCTGGCTGAAGAAATTCCTACTCATCTCAATTTTAAAGGATTGTCCCTTCAGTCTGAGGCTGTGGCCTTGGGTTCTCGTCTCACCTACTAGTGGAAACATTTTCTCCACGCCCACTCTCTCCAGGCCTCTCAATATTCTGTAAGTTTCAAAGAGATACCCCCCTCATCCTTCTAAACTCCATCGAGTACACACCCAGAGTCCTCAACCATTCCTCATATGACAAGCCCTTCATTCCCAGGATCATTCTTGTGAACCTTCTCTGGACCTCCTGCAAGGCCAGCATATCCTTCCTTAGGCACAGGGCCTAAAACTGCTCACAATTTTCCAAATGGAGTCTGACTGGAACATTATACAGCCACATAGCTGTATCCCTGCTCTTGTATTCCAGCCCTTTCAAAATGAATGCTAACATTACATTTGCCTTCTTAACTGTGAACTGAACATGTTACCCTTAAGAGAACCTGAACTAAATCCTAAGCCCCTTTCTGCGTCAGATTCCCGAGGCCTTTCCCCATTTAGACAATAGTCTATGACTGTATTTTTCCTACCAAAGGGCATAGCCTCACACTTTTCCACTTTGTATTTCATCTGCCACTTCTTTGCCCACTCTCCTAGCCTCTCCAATGTCTTCTGCAGTCTTCCCACTTCTTGAACATTACCTGTCCCTCTACAAACCTTTATATCATTTGAACACTTTGCAACAATGCCCTCAGTTCCTCCTTCCAGATCATTAATATATATATTGTGAATAATTGTGGTCCCAACACTGACCCACTAGTCACCGGCTGCCATTCTGAAGAAGCCCCCTTATCCCCATTCTCTTGCCTTCTGCCAGTCAGACAATCCTCTATCCATGCCAGCACCTTACCCCTAACACCATGGGCTCTTATCTTATTTAGCAGCTTCCGGGTCGGCACCTTGTCAAAGGCCTTCTGGAAATCCAAATAGATCACGTCCATTGGCTCTCCCTTGTCTAACTTCCTTGTTACCTCCTCAAAGAATTCTAATAGATTTGTCAGGCATGATCTTCCCTTGATGAAGCAGTTCTGACTCAGTCCTATTTTATCATGCACTTCCAAATACTCTGAAATCTCATCCTTTTTTAAAATAAATTTAGAGTACCCAATTCATTTTTTCCAATTAAGGGGCAATTTAGCATGGCCAATCCACCCACCCTGCACATCTTTGGGTTGTGGGGGCGAAACCCACGCAGATACAGGGAGAATGTGCAAACTCCACACGGACATTGACCCAGGGTCGGGATCGAACCCAGGTCCTCAGCACTGTGAGGCAGCAATGCTAACCACTGCGCCACCGTGCTGCCCTGAAATCTCATCCTTAATATGGATTCTAAAATCTCACCAAAGATATAAGTCAGGCTAACCGACCTTTACTTTTCCATCTTCTGTCTCCCTCCCTTCTTAAACAGGGGTGTTACATTAGCCATTTTTCAGTCCTCTGGGACCCTCCCTGCCTCCAGTGATTCCTGAAAGATCATCACCAATGCCTCCACAACGTCCTCAGCTATCTCCTTCAGAACCCTGGGGTGTAGTCCATCCAGGTCGGGGTGATTTATCCACCCTCAGATCTTTCAGTTTCCCCAGCACTTTCCCCTTAGTGGTGACCACTACACTCACCTCTGACTCTCTTGAAATTCTGGTATGCCACTGGTGTCTTCCACTGGGAGACTGATGCAAAGTACCTGTTCAGCTCCTCGGCCATTTCTTTATTCCCCATCATGGCTTCTCCAGCCTCGTTTTCCAGTGGTCCAATATCCATTCTTGCCTCTCTCTTACCTTTTACATATCAAAAAAACTCTTGCAATCTTCTTTTATGTCACTAGCTAGCTTACATTCATATTTCATCTTCTCCCCCCTTATTGCTTTATTAGTTGTCCTCTGCTCGTTTTTAAAGGCTTCCCAATCCTGTGGCTTCCCACTAATCCTCGCCACTTTGTATGCTTTTTCATTGATTTCTGCTGTCTCTGACTTCCCTTGTCAGCCTTGGTTGCCTCACTTTCCCCTTAGCATGTTTCCTCCTCCTTGGGATGAATTTCTGTTGTGCCTCCCGAATAACCCCCAAAAACTCCTGCCATTGCTGTTCCACTGTCTTCCCTGCTCTGCTCCTTCTCCAATCAACTTTGGGCAGTTCCGCCCTCATGTCTTTGTAGTTACCCTTATTTAATTGTAATACCGTTACATCTGATTGCAGCTTCTCCCTCTCAAACTGCAGGGTAAATTCTATCATATTGTGGTCACTGCTCCCTAAGGGTTCCTTCACCTTACATTCCCTAATCAAGTTTGCCTTATGACACATCACCAAATCCATGATTGCCTGTTCCCTTGTGCGCTCCACAACAAATTGCTCCAAAAACCAGCGTATAGATATTCCACAAATTCCGTTTCTTCTTTTCTTGGGATCCGCTACCAACCTGATTTTCCCAGTCCACGTGTATATTGAAGTCCCCCATGATTACTGTATTTTTGCCTTTCGAATATGCCTTTTCTATCTCCTGATTTATTTTCTGCCCCACATCCTGACTACCGCTCGGCGGTCTGTACATAACACCCATCAGGGTCTTTTTTCCTTTGCGATTCCTCAACTCTACCCATGCAGATTCTACACCTGCCAACCTTATATCGCTTCTTGCTATCGATTCAATTTCATTTCTGACAAACAAGGCAACCCTGCCCCCCTGTCCATCTGCCTGTCCTTTCGATGGGACACATATCCTTGGATATTTAGTTCCCAGCCTTGATCCCCTTGCAGACGCTTATCTGTGATGTACATGACATCGTACCCGCCAATTTCCATATACGCTACAAGCTCATTGTTTCGTATACTGGGCGCATTTAGGTACAACACTCTCAGTCCTGCGTTCACCACCCCCTTCTCATAGTTGTCCCCTTATCAACAAGGATGGTGAGCACTCTCCTTAGCAGCTGCCTATTGTTTTCAAAGAGGTTTATAAAAAATATTTCCTTTTGTTTTTCCCCTTCTCTTGGCCTTCTGCCCCCTATCTCTCTTGCTCTCACACACCCACAATATGATGCACTCTACTGTTGTTTATGGTACTGGGTGCGTCTCAGCCAAGTCCGGCTGTCTGAATGCCAAGATGTGTTCAGGGGGTATGTGGCAGGAAGCCAGGGAATCATACGTGCTTAGTTACTGAGGGGCTGGACAGCTGGGGAAAGATAGTGGGAGGAGGAAGGGACATTTAGATTAGAATATTTATGAACACCAATTTTTAAAAATCCAACAGCAGCAAACAACGTACTGCTCCTTGGATCATTCATGAAATTGAACTCCATCTTACACAAGAGTCTGGATTCAGGAAACAGACATTACACCTCCCTCAGTATAAAAATAAATTGGTATAAAAAGAAAGGGTAATCACAGCGCAATCTGTTAAAACAGTCCTGCAGTGCTGAATTCCACCACCCTCAGCGAAATAATTTACAGATGTCAGAACGAGGAATATTTACTAAATGATTGTTTCCAAAGATCAACAATGACAACTCCGAGACCAGGCACAGCAGGGATGAGATGCAGAGTCAAGCATTGCATTCGCTACCTGATCCACTATTGGCACATCAGGTACACAGCACAGGTGAGGTGTAAAATCTGCTCCCGCTACATTCCCTTCACGATATGTGTTGATCCCAATCACCAAAGAGCATCCCTTACTGCATCCATGTGAAATCTCCATCAGATATCTTTATGAATTTTACGTGTGAGCTCCAAAATTCAATTTGAAATCATCCTGCCCTATAATGGTGGTATGGATTGGTGGCAATTAAGGCAGTCTCACTCCAATTGCAAATGACTTGTAATATTGGAATTAAGACACATTATCGGGGCAGTTTGGAAGATCTTTGCCTAGCCTCGGGGCATTGGAGAAAGAACGATACTGGCAGAAAGAAAGAAAACTCTGAAAAAAAAGTAGACGAAAAGGAGAGAGCACACAAGGAGATGTTCTCACAAGAAGTCATAAAAGATCTTGCAAGGTCACCTAATTAGCTATTCAACTATGGATGTTACAAAGGGACAGGGAGACTATGGGTTGGGGAAAGCAATGAAGGGACACTTATCATTACAACCCACAGAACTCTTTGTAACCTCCACTGAGAACTCTACGATCTCCAACCCTCATGTCTTGTGTGTCCCCAATTTCTTTGCTCCAACATTGGTGACCCTCCATTCAGCTGCCTAGTCGTTAAGCATTAGAATTCCCTCCCTAAACCTCCATCATTATCGCCTCTAAAACTGTCCGCAAAATCAACCTCTTTGACCAAGCTTGTTGACCACCTCTCTTAAACCTCTGGAGTACAGAAAAATGAGAGATGATCTCCTCGAAAGGTGTACAATTCTTCGAGGCCTTGACAGTGCCATGTTCCAGTACATTTTGAACCTTCAGTCAATACATAATACTTTTAAAAAGCTACAAAAAGATGGTCAGCCCCGGATCACTTGACTTCTTTTGTGGATTTAAACATAGTGCTGTCTCAGGGGGGAACAAAGGGATCTTTCCAGATTGATGTTGACTCAATGCCTTTGCCTGAAACTAATTTAAAAGGGTAATTTAGTTTTGCTTCATGTTGATGTTTTGGTCTTCTGATACTTTTATGTATAAATGTAAAAAAACCTTGAATAAAAATATTTTTTAAAAAGGGTAATTTCAAATGAATGGGTCACTCAGATACATAGGCATTGTCTGTCCTAAACTCAAGGTTTAAAAGCCATCAGACAGGATGTACAATTGACCAAGCCACCCAACTTATTTGGAAAAGGACTTTGGTCACATGGTGAGGCAGACATGTTTGTCGCCTGCGTTTAAAACAGCAACAAGCTGTTCTGCAGGGTTCCATCAGACAACTATCAAACTCACTGCACCTCAACTAAGCAGCCAAGGAATAAACAATCGCACCTTGTAAATGAAGGGCTCTCCACATCCAGTTCCACCTTCAAATTTACCTGAGAACTAATCTTCTGAGAAGCTGGCTACAAGAGGCTTTGAATTTAAGTGAAAATACGAGACCTTCACTTCCACTATAACATCAACTCATCCAAGAAACGGCAGACTTTCCATTAAAGAAAGACTGAGACAATCATAAATTGTAATTAAAATGGTTTCCCCTCATCTGTATCCAATATTTGCGAGGGTGATAGTGTGGGTGAGTCAAGTGAGTGACAGGTGGCATTTTAAAGCATTTTTAAAGCCTGGGACAAGTGTGCAATGCCATGTCACTGAGAATGTTCTTTTTTTCTCAAACGGGTTTTCCATGCCATTCCATGGCGCACTGGGGTCCACGCTGCAACCGAGGAGGGTGGGATATAATCTCTCTGACAGGTCCCACTCCACTGAAGAGCGCTCGGATCCCACCATAATCGCTGGCAAGTGCGCCCCCACCTCTCCCCTCAGAATCCCGTTTCAGCCCCTGCATTTTCTCGGAAGCACTTGAGAACAAAGAGGCAGACTTAGTAAAACACCTGCTACCCTGAAATTACTGGATCCCTGCAGATCTATATAAATAAGCAATCTGATTCTCCCTTTTGAAACTGCCTCGACCTGTCAATCAGAAACCAATAGCAGGCAATGGGGCATGAAATTGAATGTAAACAACGCAGATCAAAGCTTTCAGTCTTCTCGGAGTACACACAGACTTCTATACTTTAACGGGCAATGAAATTGAATATGTGAAAAATACTTCAAAGGTGTCCTCTACTTCAAAGGGATTGCTTTCACCTTAATTTCACAGACGTTTAAACTTGGCATACTGACAGATTTTCTAAAAGGTTTAGGAGTACAGATGAGAACACTTGCACTTTATTATGAGAACACTTTAACTTTTACATACTGGCTGCAGGTGGAGAGAGCAGCCAAACCAGCAGAATCCCAGGAAGGAGCCCTGACCTGAGCCCCTCCACCTCAGCACAAGCCCCCTGACCCCTCCCTCCCATGAAGGAACCTCCTTGGCGCCAATTGTTAGGAAGGTACTTATCTCCTTACCACTACTCAGACTGCAAGCCACCAGGTCCATGTTCCTCAGCGCTTGCACCAAATTATGCCCGCGTGACCCCTGGCTCGGGGGGGGGGGGGGGGGAGTGGGGGGGATGTGGAGCATCATGGGCTGAGGGTGAAGCGGCTTCCAGCCCATCAATCACATTCAAATGAATGCTGATTTGTGCTTTGCATGTTCCCACTGCCATGGGGCGGGGATCCCATTATGGCCAGCAGGACGGCTTGGACAATTGCAACGGGTCTAACGCACGGCGTGAATCCCAATTTTGGCAGCCGATCGCGAATCCCACTTCTGGGACCGAGAAGATCCCAGCTATAGATTCTGTCCATGGCAGCAGGATAGGTACTGAGTGCCTGAATCCAGGGGCTGGAGGACCGAGAATTAGGATTCTTGGGGCTGAACTCTAACCTGAACAAAACAGGTGAGTTTGGATCAGGTAAAGGACCTAAAGTGTGAAATGTCCATTTCCCAACCCAAACCCACCTCCAACCTGCCCGTTCCTGGCTTTTGATCATAACTTCGGGATATGGGGGTCAGCCATTTAGGAATAAGGGGCGGGATTCTCCGGATTTCCCATTGAAGCTGCCCCATGCCGCCGGGAAACCCGTGGACCAGGGTGAGCCGCCGGCGGGAAAAGGGAATCTCAACGGCCGGAGAATCCCGGCCACGGTCTGCAGAAATTTCTTCAGTAAGACGGATATGAATTTTTAGAATTCTCGACCACAAAGAGCTACAGATGCTCAGTCATCGTGTTTTTCAGGAATGAGATGAATAGATCTTTGGGCACTAAAGATACAATGGATACAGGGATAAGAAGGGAATCAGGAGTAAAGGTTGGAGATATGTCATTACCTTGACCAGCATTGAGTGGCCATACAGCCTAATTCTCCTATTCCCATATTTTTGATCTTTCTCTTGTCTCCTTCTTTGGATCTTCAAGGGTTGTCCATTTTTCCTGTTTCAAAACACCTTGGGGATTTGTACTATGTTAAAGACTCTTCATAAATTCTAATAATAATAATAATCTTTAGTGTCACAAGTAGGCTTACATTAACACTGCGATGAAGTTACTATAATCCCCTAGTCGCCACATTCCGGCGTCTGTTCGGATACATGGAGGGAGAATTCAGAATGTCCAATTCGCCTAACAGCACATCTCTCAGGACATGTGGGAGGAAACCGGAGCACCCGGAGGAAACCCACGCAGACACGGGGAGAACGCGCAAACTCCGCACAGACAGTGGCCCAAGCCGGGAATCGAACCCGGACCCCTGGTGCTGTGAAACAACTGTGCTAACCACTGTGCTACCATGCTGCCCTTGTTGTTAATGTTGATTAATTTTAATTTTATCCTGCTTTTGCAATATGTTAAAAGTAAAAATATTTTTTACAATGTACCATTTTAGGAGCACTAATTTCGCTTCAGGGGAGGGGTTTATTGAAACACATTAAGAGCATGCTGAGGTTAATCACGGGGGGGGGGGGGGGCTGTTATCCTGGGCACTGCCGGAAGATTACAAATCCCTGACTGCTCCCAAGGTCTGTAAAGCCAGCTAGAAAGATATATTCTCAGTTCCCTTTTATCTGCAACAGAGTGTGACATCTCCAACTGCGACAGATATTTACATTTTATAAAAATAACCTTTTATGGAATAAAAATGAATTGTTAGTGGATTGGCCCAGAATTTCCTGGATTTGGGCATCGTGCTATGCACCATTAATTACACTTTTTCCCCCTTATCCTTTAGCTAAAGTATTTTGCATTGCAGGAGGGTGTAGCAAGGGCAACAGGGTATTTGGGATCTTGGTAAACTGTGCGGTCAATAGACCAACCTGCTCACCAGTGCTCAGACTGCGTTCTGCCAAGTCAAGTTAGCCCCAGGCCTCATTACACACAAGAAAGCTGGAGGTGTCAATGACTGCTCTTGGCATCATTTGACTGAGTATGGCGCTAAGGACCGCGAGTAAAATTGAAGTCAATGTGAATTAGGGAGAAAGACTCTGTTGGCTGGAGTCAAGTCTGGTGCAAAGGAAGAACAGCTTCATTAATGACGTTACCTCAAATGATGAACGGTCCATGTTTACATGCATCAACCCCTAGATAACATTGAGGCTTGGGCTGGTAAGTGGCAAGTAACATTCAGGGACCTGTTCGGGTACACAGAGGGAGAATTCAGAATATCCAATTAATTAAACAGCACGTCTTTCGGGACTTGTGGGAGGGAACTGGAGGAAACCCATGCAGATACAGGGACCCAAGGCTGGGAATCAAAGCTAGGACCCTGTAGCTGTGAAGCAACAGTGCTATCCACTGTGCTATCGTGCCGCCCAAGTGCCAGATATTGACCATCGCCAACAAGAGAGAGTACAGCCACCTCCCCTTGACATTCAATGACATTAGCAGAATCGAACCTTACACCAACAACATTGAACAGAAACTTAGATGGACCTGCCACACAATTACTGAGGCTGAGAGAGCTGGTCAGAGGCTGAGAATCCTGACCAGCAAATCATGGCAATTTGAAGTTCACGATGTGACCCTTTCCTCGCACCTATTGATGGGCAATTTACACATTAATAATACCGAATGTAATAAATCGACCACCATTTTGGCAATCAAACTTGGGCTGACAAATACAGTCAAATCTTTATTATCTGACATATGCAGAGAATAGACGCTGCTGGTTCATGAGAAAAGTGCAGGTTAACTGAGAGTTCCATTTACTGACGGAATACAGCACAATACTTGTGGCATGAACTTGCAAAGAATAAAGTGCAAAATAATACACAAGTATTCAGAAAGTAACAAGTTTCCTTTTACTTCTAATTTTCAACAGTACATTAAAACATAAATTAAAGCATACGATAATAGTGTACAGGTATTAAGAGAGCTAATCCTGAGCACCTCTTACAACTGTTCCTGAAGATTTGAAGGAATAGGAGACCGGACTGGGCTCTATTGAATAAATCCCTGAGGTCACTTTGCCTATTTACCGTCTGCCTTTTCAGCTGAGAGTAGAGTGCAGAAAATGCAATTGCATATCTTCTTGTGCAGAGTAACAAGCCTGTATTTCAGCTCATGTAACCAATGTATCAAAAGCTGAAGCAGCATTAGCTCTAGCTATTTTCTCCTCTTCGTGAAATCTTCTTAATCAGAGTCTTTTTCGGTCTCCTTCAGCTTTAAAGGATTCACAGCACTCTCGGTGATTGCTGTGCTTCTCACAGTCTGTGTCACTTCAGCCTTTGTGGCAGCTCCAACCCAATGCTTCTATCTCACTTGCACGCAGTTTGCTGATTGGGAGTGTAAACGGAGTATCATTGATCATTTCCAGAATATTGGATAATGTATCTTTTCTATGCCTTACATTGAATAATTCAAAATGCTCTTCAACAGAACAGCCTTTTATAAACAACTGGGGACAATCGGTGACCAGAATGTGAACTGGACCAGCCATTAAATGCCGTGATTATAAGAGCAGGTCAGAGACTGTGAATCCTGTGCCAGTTAACTCAACTCCTGATTCGCCAAAGCCTGTCCACCATCTACAAGACTCTATTCAGGAGCGTGAGAGAATACTCCCGTTTGCTTGGATGAATGCAGCTCCAATAACACTCAAGAAGCTCCACACCATTCAAGGCAAAGCAGGCCGCTTGATTGGCACCCCTTCCACAAACCTTCATTCCCTCCACCACCAACGCACAATGGCAGCTGTGTGTACCATCCACAAGATGCGCTGCAGGAACACATCAAGGTTAACACTTCCACCCTATCCCCATAACCCAGTAACCCCACCCAATGGCACCTTCCAAACCCACAATCTCTACCAGGTAGAAGGATAAGGGCAGCAGGTGCAGGGGAACATCACCACCTGGGTTTTTCCCTCCAAGCCGTTCACCATCCTGATTTGGAAATATTTCACCGTTTCTTCACTGTCACTGGGTCAAAATCCTGGAACTCTCTTCCTAACAGCACAGTGGGTGTACCTACACCACATGGACTGCAACGATTCAAAAAGGCAGCTCACCACCACCTTCTCATGGGCAAGCAGTGATGGAAACAAATGCTGGCCTGGCCAATGATGCCTACATCTTGTGAGATAATTATACAAACGTAACATTGGACAGCAGTTTCCTGCAAGCCCACCTCAATGCTGCTCCTGTCCCTGATTTCCAGGTGCAGGCCATATTAACAATTGCATCTTTTATGCTCCAAACAGATTGAAAGTTTGGTATAGCGCCTTCAAGATTGATTAACTTTCTCAAGAAACCTCGTCTGCAATAACGGGCGGGATTTACCGGCCTCATCGCACTCGACTTAGTGTCACAATGAGGCTATTGAATCTCACGAGAATCTCTCAATCTCACGGTTGAGACTCGAGATTCAACCCAACATCGCAAGGTGCCGCGATATGAAACGCGCCCCCACTGGGCCTGATCAAGATAAGTATATTTCAGTGAGCTATTAAGCTCATTTAAAATTGTCATCGCCGTATTCTTCCAGGGCCCTGGAACTAATGGCCTTCCCAGCGTGGTCCACAAACGTGGACCAGTCGTAACAGCACCGGGGGACGGGGTCTCCCAGGCCATTGAAGTGCCTGAGTGGTCGGGGTCTGAGCATGCTGGTACCCTAGCACTCCTGCTGGCACCCAGGCACCTTGGCACTGCCACCAGTGAACCCTAGCAGTGCCACCCAGCGTCCGGTGCCAAGGATCGGGTCCAGGGTGCCCTTAAGAGGTGGGGTGAGGGGGGTCTCAAAGGACCCTGGAAGAGGTACGTTGGGGGGGGGGGAGATCTGGAAGCCGTGATGGGACTGCCGAAAGGGGTCGAAAGATTGGGGCTGCCTTTAAAAATGGGGCCTCGATCCATGAGTCACCTTCCTGCACTGGCGAGCTGAGCTCTTCCGTGCAGGAAATGAGAGTCGCCCCATCAAAGTACAAAAAAAACTTGGAATAATGGGATTATTCTCATCACTGCAGAAGGTGAAGAGCTCCCCACTAAATGTGCACAGAAGCGAACTGTGATTTTTCTCCTGTTAAATCACCCCCTACATTTCATAATCTGGACGACCCTGGTCCATTGGTAGAATTAATGAGGTTAGATTGGGAGGCAGGAACTGGTAAGCCACCTTCACTAACTCAGATTCATACGGGTGAGCTCGACAATTATCAAGCAATTGAAGCGTTTCGGTATCTTCAGGCTTGCCTATCTTTCTGAAACATTCTTACACTGCGGTTTCAAAAACACGAGGAAACCATTCTCGAACACTTTATTTGTCTATTCATGCATTAACCTGTGCATCGTAAATTACAGGTATCCGTATCTGTGCAACACCTTCAAATGACCCAGGAGTCTTGACGTTTTCCAAGCACCAAGAACTTGTTTACTTTATGTCTGCAGACATAATCACCGGAATTCCACCTTTATTCTGCTTAAAGGCAGCAGAGCCTGATACACTCGCACCTCCGAGGTAGAATTCAGCAAACATTGCCGACATCAGCCAATTTTGTCCACGTCATAAGTTTGACCAAGGGCTGGATTATTTTCAGCGCTTCACATGTCAGAAAATTCACTGTATTTTTCTGCCTCCCCAGGGTCAGACAGTCATTGTTCACCGGGCACGTCTAATCTCCTCATGCCGTGACGAAGTCTGATGGGCACAAGTCACCGTCACAAAATGGACGTAGTTCAGTCAACTTCATTTCCTCGTGAAATTGTTTCGCCATTTCAATGGGCATTGGGCTGGAGATGGGGGCACCCTCTGAGCATTTCAATGAAAACCATTCATATAAAACTCTGTCCAGCTGCTCTAACTTATGCGCATGTAGAATACGACATCCTTCAGCAACTTCCTTTGATTCGGAACTAGTGAAAGCATCAGCAATTTTCCTTTCTGACCCCTGATAATTGATGTGTTGGGCAAGCTGGGTCTATGTGGACTGTGTTTGATGCAGTGTAGAGAGAGACAGGCTTCCAACACTTGATGAGATGCAACACAATTTTATTTAACATCTAACTATATTACATGCTTAACTGTGGGTTGACACTATGCTGACTTGACTGGACACCTGAGGCTAACCTGACCAGACTAACTGACTACCACATGGTGTTTGTACTAGTTGCTGCTCACGAGCTCTGACTGTCTCAGAGGCTGGATCCCGAGAGAGCAGGAAAACTGGTGCCCTCTGGCTTTATAGAGGTTGTGACCTGTCTGGTGATTGGCTGCTATGTTCTGTTTGCTCACTGGTCATCCTGTGTGCCAATCACTGCCTGTCTGCACTCCATCATATACATGGATGTATATTATGACATATCCCCCCCTTTTTAAAAAATAAATATGTGTTCAGGTCAATAAATAATGAATGTGTGTACAGGAACCTGACTATATACAGAATATGCTAACGTATCTACATGGGAAGATGTCTAGTGCAGATAGAGGGCAGATAAAACATGAGAAAAAAAATAATATGTACAGATGTGTAAACGCTGAGATCACGAGGTAATGCAACATTCAGTCTATAAATGCAGTCTCTGTAGGGCAGCACGGTGGCCTAGTGGTTAGCACAACCGCCTCACGGCGCTGAGGTCCCAGGTTCCATCCCGGCTCTGGGTCACTGTCCGTGTGGAGTTTGCACATTCTCCCCGTGTATGCGTGGGTTTCGCCCCCACAACCCAAAAACGTGCAGAGTAGGTGGATTGGCCACACTAAATTGCCCCTTAATTGGAAAAAATAATTGGGTAATCTAAATTTTAAAAAAAAAAATTCAGTCTCTGGCGGGCGACGAATTCTGGTCGACCAAATGAGCATTTGGCTCTGTTGAGTCGGAGGCCAGGCTTGTGGATCCTGTGGAACACCCGCTTGAGGCGATCGAGGTGTTCTTGAGGAGTTGTGGACCAGATAATGACATCATCGACGTACACTCGCACCCCCTCGATGCCCTCCATCATTTGTTCCATTATGCGGTGGAACACCTCCGAGGCGGAGATGATGCCAAAGGGTATTCGGTTGTAACAGTAGCGACCGAAAGGGGGTATTAACTGGGCACAGCTCTCGACTGGACGCGTCCAGCTGTATTTGCCAAAACCCCTTGGAGGCGTCCAGCTTCGTGAAGAATTTGGCATGAGCCATCTCGCTGCTTAGCTCTTCTCATTTAGGTATTGGGTAGTATTCCCTCATGATGTCGCGGTTCAAATCTTTGGGGTCGATACAGATTCGAAGTTCCCCTGACAGCTTCTTGATGCAAACCATGGAGCTAACCCAGTCCGTGGGTTCCGTGACCTTTGAAATGACGCCCTGGTCCTAGAGATCTTGCAGCTGCTGCTTGAGGCGGTCCTTGAGGGGTGCCGGCACCCGATGCGGTGCGTGAACCACAGGGGTGGCATTTGGCTTCAATAGGATTTTGTATCGGTATGGGAGTGTGCCATACCTTCGAACACGCTATGGTATTGCGCTATGATGTCATCGAGTTGAGCCTGGAAGTTATCATCTGGCGACGCTGTTGCCTGTGCGAACGACATGGTGTGAACCCGCTACACCAGATTCAGGAGTTTGCAGGCCCGAGCACGGAGCAGGGAAGCTCTGTTGGTTCCTACGATTTCAAATCGCAGTGTTGCTTTTAGTGACCTATTGGACACCACAAGCTGGCATGAGCCACTGGCAGCAATGGCATTGCCATTGTAGTCGAGGAGCTGGCAGGCCGGTGGAAGAATGCTTGGCTTGACACGGATGGTGTCGAGGTCAGACTTTGAAATGAGGTTTGCTGAAGTGCCGGTGTCCAGCTTGAAGCGTATGCGAGCCTTGTTAACCGTAAGGGTGGCACACCACTCGTCGTCCAGATCAATGCTCAGAATTGGGAGTTGTTTCACCATCGTTGAGAAAGGCAGTGTATGCTTGGTGATGATGCCCAACCGGAATGGGGATTTGAGGCACTCAGCGTCGGGATCTGGTAGACTGTCGGTGTCGGAGTCTGTCACGGGTTGCTGTACTGACCGGATGCTCCTGCGCTGTGGCTGGGATCGCTGTGTGCTGGGCAGTGTAGCAGATCTGCAAAGCTTGCCACACTGGAGACAGCGTCGAGATTTTGCCAGACATTGCCGCTTTAAGTGGGCGGAGCCACAATTGGAACAAGTCATGACGCCAACATCTGGACGTTCCGTGCACCACCGCACATGCACAGTGCGGTCGAACGACGTGCGCACTTGCGCAGGCTGGTCGTCGGTCTCGCCGTCCCCTCGGTCGTGGCGCGCATGCGCTGGAGCCCGGGCAAAGCGCGTGAAATGGCCACTCTCATCCAGGCTCAGGCCCTGCATTTGCTTGATGGCCTGTACCCGTTCTGCCTCGTGGGGGTTTAGCCTTGCCGTTTCTGCTGCCCTGATATGGGAGTACCGGTTGTTAGCGTGCTCGTGGAGGACGCAGGTTTCGATGGTATGGTAAGGGTGAGCTGCTTAACCTTTAGGAGCTGCTGGCGAAGGGAATTGAGTGGACCCCGAAAGCAATCTGATCCCGGATCATGGAATCAGTTGTCGAGTCATAGTTACATGACCGCACGAGGATGCGGAGATGGGTTAAAAAGGACTGAAAAGGTTCATCCTTACCCCAAAGCCTCTGCTGGAACACGTACTGTTCAAAGCTCTCATTGACCTCAATGTTGCAGTGGCTGTCGAACTTCAGCAGGACCGTTTTAAACTTCGTTTTGTCTTCACCTGCAGCAAATGTGAGAGCGTTGTAGACGTGGATAGCGTGGTCCCCAGCTGTAGAAAGGAAGAATGCGATCTTCCTGGCTTCCGATGTGGCCTCAAGGTTGGTGCCTTCAAGATATAGCTGGAACTTCTGCTTGAAAATCTTCCAGTTTGTACTGAGGTTGCCGGCGATGCGGAGCTGTGGGGGAGGGCGGACGCTGTCCACGTTACCGGATGGCTGATCGCTGGTCAAAGGCAGATTATCTCAAGGTAGGTCCGTCAAACTTCAGCATTACTCACTGGTACCATGATGTGTTGGGCAAGCTGGGCTGTGGGGGTAACACCCACGCAGACATGGGGAGAATGTTCAAACTCCACACTCTGGAGATAGTGTCAGTGATAAAGAATTCAAAACGGGAGCCCAGGAGCATCAAAGTGCACAGAGCGATGAGGTCCACTAGTTAAGACCGGAAGCTGCAAGCAGCAAGCGGCACCAGGAGTGAAGGTGCTGGCTTAAGGAGAGAGAATAACGTGGAAACCGAATGAGCCGCAGCCTTGGAATAATAGAGTGCTATCGGTGCGAGGGAGTCTCTCCCAGGAACATGTAGATTTAGAGAAGCAGAGTGCTTTCCTGGGGATGGCCAACTATTATGGGCAGTTCCTCCCAAATCTATTCACATTGCGAGCACAATTATGAAGGGAATAGATAGGATAGATGCGGGCAGGTTGTTTCCACTGGCGGGTGAAAGCAGAACTAGGGGGCATAGCCTCAAATTAAGGGGAAGTAGATTTAGGACTGAGTTTAGGAGGAACTTCTTCACCCAAAGGGTTGTGAATCTATGGAATTCCTTGCCCAGTGAAGCAGTTGAGGCTCCTTCATTAAATGTTTTTAAGATAAAGATACTTTTTTGAGGAATAAAGGGATTAAGGGTTATGGTGTTCGGGCCGGAAAGTGGAGCTGATTCCACAAAAGATCAGCCATGATCTCATTGAATGGCGGAGCAGGCTTGAGGGGCCAGATGGCCTACTCCTGCTCCTAGTTCTTATGTTCTTATGTTCTTATGTTCATTGCATGTGCCATTAAAGAAGTGCCAGAGATGGTGATGGAGAAAAACACAGGAAGAGGCTTTTAACCATGTTAAGCAGGCTCTTCAGTCTTCATGCCTACTAGTGCATTTCAATGCCTCTAAGAAAATGCAATGCATCACCATATGGGGTCGGGATGGGTTATCACCTCAATGGAGTACGGGTAAAGAATCCTAACAGATGTGCAAATCGTGAAAGGAGGTCTGGCGATTATCTACGGCATCAAGAAGTTTTTAAAAATAAATTTAGAGTACCCAATTATTTTTTTCCAATTAAGGGGCAATTTAGCGTGGCCAATTCACATACCCTGCACATCTTTCGGTTGTGGGGGTGAAACCCACGCAGACATGGAGAAAATGTGCAAACTTCACACGGACAGTGACCTGAGGCTGTGATCGAACCCGAGTCCTCGGCGTCGTGAGGCAGTAGTGCTAACCACTGCGCCACGTGCTGCCTTGGCATCAAGACATCAGCACCTACACGGGAGACAGTTCACTGCCATCACAGACCACAGGCCACTTTTAGGACCTTTCAAAGAAGACAAAGCGATTCCACCAATTGCTTCTGCTGGGATTCAATGGGGGCGATTCTCAGAAATGGAGACCAAGTGTTCGCGCCGCCGTAAACGCCATCGCGTTTCATGACGGCGCAAAACGGGCACAAGGACGACCGATTCTGTCCCCACAGTGGGCCAGCATGCCGCTGCAGCGGTTCACGCCGCTCCAGCCTCATTCCCGGCGCCAAATGGGCGCCACGCCAAACTGCGCATGCGCGGGGGACTTCTTCGTGCCGGCCCCGACTCAACATGGCGTCGGTGTTCAGGGGCCGGCCGCGCAACAAAGTAGGCCCGGCGGGGGGTGGGGGAAGCCGGCCCGCCAATCAGTGGGCCCCCATCGCGGGCCAGACCCCATCGGAGGCCCCCCCCCCCGGTGAAGGATCGCTTTTCCCCGCCCTACAGGCTGCCCCCCGACCCTTCGCGTAGAGTTCCCGCCGGCAGCGACCAGGGGTGAACGGCGCCGGCGGGACTCTGTCGTATTCACGCGGCCGCTCGGCCCATCCAGGCCGGAGATTCGGCGGCCCCGCCGATTCCAGCGGCCCGCGCTGATTCTCTACACCTCGGAGAATCGCATGCCGTCGTCGGGGCCTCGTGGCACGGTTGCGGCGGTTCACTAGCCCGGCGCGGGGCTCGGAGAATCACCCCCAATGTTGGGCGCTCTTCTTATTGGCACAAATATACCTTCAAACATCAGCCAGGGGCTCACCCAGCCAATGCAATCGCCCTTAGTCACCTTCCCTTTCCAGAAAGCGCACTACCCCCTCTCGTACCGACAGAGATTGTAAAACCCTGAAACTTTCTGGACCCCTTATCTGTGACGGTGCAACAAGTTAAATACTGGACTAATAGAGGCCCATTGCTATCGAAGGTTAAACAGATGATGCTCTATGGATGGCGGAATGAGGAAGCTTCAGGGGAGATTGAGCCTTATTAGCTCAGGGAAGATGAGCTTAGTTTCCTGGATGGTGTCATCCTTTGGGGAACGAGAGGGGTAGTCGCCATACCCGGAAGAGAATTACTGCTTGAAGCATTATATAACGTCCATGCGGGTGTGATCAAGATGAAAATGCGAGCGAGAAGCTATGTTTGGTGGCCTGGCATCGATGCTGATGTGGAAAGGATTGTGAAAGAAAGTAACCAATGCCAGTCACACCATAGATTGCAAGTTGCAGCTTCCTCGCACCCCTGGGAATGGCCGGGTTGGCCATAGGTGAGAGTTCATGTGGGTTATGCGGCTCAGTCATGGGCGTGATGTGCCCTTTGTTAGTGGACACCCATTAAAAATGGATGCAGGTATTTGAAATGAAGTCCACAACTTCCTACACCCCAGTTGAGAACCTGTGCCAACGTTTCGCCACCCTCGGCGTACCTGACGTCATCTCTGACAACGGAACGGCATTCACAAGTGTGGAATGCCAGATGTTCCTGACGGTTAACGGGATAAAGCATATTCGGACCGCACCTTATCACCCTTTGTCAAATGGGTTGGCTGAACACACAGTTCGGATATTCAAGGCTGGTTTGAAGAAGCAATCAGCTGCGTCACTGGGAACCAAGATGGCGCGGTTCCAGAACAATCCCGCATCCCACTACTGGCCTAGCTCCAGCTGGGCTGCTGATGGGCTTGGGAACCAGGTTCGTTCCAAATTTGGCAGAGAGGGTGGCAGTAAGGCAGCGTTGCTAGAAAAGGAACCATGATTTAGCAAACAGGTAGAGAGCATTTGAGATAGACCATCCAGTTTTTGTGAAGAATTTTGGAAGTGGACCAAGCTGGTCCCGGGAGTTGTCCACAAAGCAAAAGTTTTTGAAGAAACAATTTGTGAAGACGGGAGCCGCCCCAAGAGCCAGTGTTACTGCCTGATCCAATAGTGCCTGCATGTAGTGTTTGTGATGTGGTGAACAGCCAGGGAACAGCTCAAAGTGTTGCTCCCAATGGAACCGGGGAGAAAGTGGAAAGTGATGTGCTGGGTACCGGGAGATCGAAGCAGATCCAACCGAAGCTCCATTTACAGCAAACCTCAACTAGCTGAGCTGTGTCACTCCCGCAGACAGAGAAGGTCCCTTGACAGACTGAGTATCTGATGAACTGCGTTATAAATTGTTTATTATTGCTAATGTTTTGCAAGTTATATAAGTTAAAAATGTAGTCTGGAATAAGGGACTTAAAGGGGGAGGGATGTAGTAGCTGGCCCCTTTAAGGGGTTTTGCATCAGAAGAGTGATGTGCTCTGATCAGCCAATGGGGATCTCGGTGCGGAGCGAGGGCTTTTACAGCCAGTTGTGATCCCAGTGCTGAGAATGAAAACATTGAGTTTGCTGCTCTGTATATAGTTTGAATTTATAATAAACCCGGTCGTTGTTAGTTAGCAAACTGGTGGTTGCCAATTATTGCATTTACACAAAGACAATTTTGGACTATGTGTGTCCCAGAGTTTCAAATCAGCAGCTGATGGTGGAAGTGCAAAGGGGCCAGACATCGAGGAGTGCAAAATCTCAGGGTTGTAGAGTTAGAGGAGATTACAATGGTAGGAAGGGGCAAGGGCCACAGAGGGATTTGCAAAAACAAGGAACTGAGACACTGCTGGGCCTGGAGCCAATCCATGTCAGCGATCACAAGGATGATGGGTGAATGGAACTTGATGTGGTATGAGGAACGATTGAGGACTCTGGGTCTGTACTTGTTGGAGTTCAGAAGGATGAGGGGGGATCTTACTGAAGCTTACAGGGTACTGTGAGACCTGGATAGAGTGGTTGTGGAGGGGATGTTTCCACTTATAGGAAAAACTAGAAGCAGAGGACACAATCTCAGATTAAAGGGACGATCTTTTAAAACAGAGATAAGGAGGAATTTCTTCAGCCAGAGGGTGGTGAATCTGTGGAACTCTTTGCCGCAGAAGGCTGTGGAGGCCAAATCACTGAGTGTCTTTAAAACAGAGATAGATAGGTTCTTGATTAATAAGGGGATCAGGGGTTATGGGGAGAAGGCAAGAGAATGGGGACGGGAAAAATATCAGCCATGATTGAATGGTGGAGCAGACTCGATGGGCTGAGTGGCCTAATTCTGCTCTTATGGTCTTATGGTTAAGAACTTCAGCAACTTTGGCTCAGATCAACTTTATGCAGGAAAGAAGATGGAGACTGGTTGGGAGACCATTCGAATAGTCAGGTCCAAATGCATCAAAAGGGTCCTCTCAGTCTTATCTCCTGAAGTCACATTGTCTTGCTCTGATGACTTTACATTTCATCGTTGTTTAATGGTCCTCTGTTTTATCCAAGGTTGATTTTGGACTCAGCAACATTTTGCTAATTTTAAGAAACGTAAGGTAGAATATTCCTTTTCTTCTGCTGCCACTGCAGCTTCTGATTCGAGTTTTTGCTGAAAGAACACAACCAATTTTATCAACCTGTTTTTAAAGCGCTTACTCTAAAGCCTTTCATCTCCACAAAGCCCATGACTTAGCAACCACAGAGCAACCAAAACATGAGGAATTTATCCCTCCCCTCAGGACCAAACCTTATTCCTCCACACACCCACTCATATACACACACACACACACGCAGCATGTGGGCAGCACGGTGGCATAGTGGTTAGCACAGTTGCTTCACAGCTCCAGGGTCCCAGGTTCGATTCCCGGCTGGGTCACTGTCTGTGCGGAGTTTGCACGTTCTCCCCGTGTCTGCGTGGGTTCCCTCCGGGTGCTCCGGTTTCCTCCCACAGTCCAAAGATGTGCAGGTTAGGTGGATTGGCCATGCTAAATTGCCCTTAGTGTCCAAAAAGGTTAGGAGGGGTTACTGGGTTACGGAGATAGGGTAGATACGTGGACTTCAGTAGGGTGCTCTTTGTAAGGGCCGGTGCAGACTCGATGGGCCAAATGGCCTCCTTCTGCACTGTATGATACGCCGCCACACTGCTGTAAAGGAAAACCAGCAACCAAAGCAAGAAAAATAAGAAAGAAAATTGGCCTTTTTGCTGTTACAAATACACACACACACACACTCATATACACACACACTCATATACACACACACACACACACTCATATACACACTCATATACACACACACACTCATATACACACACACACACTCATACACACACACACTCATATACACACACACACTCATATACACACACACACACTCATATACACACACACACACTCATATACACACACACACTCATATACACACACACACACTCATATACACACACACACTCATATACACACACACACTCATATACACACACACTCATATACACACACACACTCATATACACACACACTCACATACACACACACTCATATACACACACACACACATATACACACACACACACTCATTTACACACACACACACTCATATACACACACACTCATATACACACACACTCATATACACACACACACTCATATACACACACACACTCATTTACACACACACACACTCATATACACACACTCATATACACACACATACACACTCATATACACACACACACTCATATACACACACACTCATATACACACACATACACACTCATACACACTCATATACACACACACTCATATACACACACACACTCATATACACACACACACTCATATACACACACACACTCATATACACACACACTCATATACACACACACACTCATATACACACACACACTCATATATACACACACACACCCATATACACACACATACACACTCATATACACACACACACCCATATATACACACACCCATATACACACTCATATACACACACACACACTCATATACACACACACACTCATATACACACACACACTCATATACACACACACACTCATATACACACACACACTCATACACACACACTCATATACACACACACACACATATACACACACACACCCATATACACACGCACACTCATATACACACACACACACTCATATACACACGCACACCCATATACACACACACTCATATACACACACACACTCATATACACACACACACACTCATATACACACGCACACCCATATACACACACATACACACTCATATACACACACACCCATATACACACACACACTCATATACACACACACTCATATACACACACACACACACTCATATATACACACACACACTCATATACACACACACTCATATACACACACACTCATATATACACACACTCATATACACACACACTCATATACACACACACACTCATATACACACACACACCCATATACACACACACTCATACACACACACCCATATACACACACATACACACTCATATATACACACACCCATATATACACACACACTCATACACACACACACTCATATACACACACATATACACACACACACTCATATACACACACACCCATATACACACACACACTCATATACACACACACTCATATACACACACCCATATACACACACACACTCATATACACACACACACACACACCCATATACACTCATATGCACACGTACTCACATCCACACACACTCATATGCACACGTACTCATCATATACACACACACATGCACTCATACACCTATACACACACGCGCACGTGTAAACATACACGCACTCATACACACATGCATTTGTACACACACACACGCACTCGCTTGTATACACACACGTGCACTCATATACACACATGCACTCATATGTGCATGTGCACTCATATACAGACACGCACTCATGTACAAATGTACTTATACACACACGCACTCATACACACACATTCATATGAACACACACTCATATACACACACATGTACTTGTACACACATACACACACATGCACTTGCATACACACACACTTGTATACACACGCGTGCACTCATATACACACACATGCACTTGTACCCACATACTCACACACGCACTTGTATACACAGGCGCGCACTCATATATACACGCGCACTCATGTACAGATGCACTCATATACACATACGCACTCACACGCACATACACACTCATATGAACACACACTGATGTACAAACACATGCCCTCGTACACACATACACACACATGCACTCTCATACACACACGCACTTGTATACACACATGTGCACTCATATACACACGCATGCACTTGTACACACATACACACAAACACATTCACACATGCACTCATATACACACAAGCACACTCAGATACATACACATGCATTCATATGCATATGCACTCGTATATACACACACATGCACTCATATACACACAAATGCACTCATATGCACACACACTAATACACATGTGCACTCATACAGACACACTCATATACCCATGCATTCATATACACATGCACTCATAGACACATACATACAAACACACACTCACTCATATATACACACACAGCACTCATATACACACATGCACATATACACACATGCACTTATACAGATACGCACGGACACTCATACACATGCACTCATATACGCAAACACACACTAATATACACAAACACATACTCACACACACACGCACTCACACACACACACTCATATATACACACATGCACACGCACAGACACACACGCACACGTGTTTGCATACAGCCACATGCACATACATGCGCACACATGTACACACATGCACACACATATACATGCATGCACACACACACATGTAGACACATGCATGCACACATGCACATCACAATCATATGTACGCACACCAGAATGTTCACCTCTAGATACACAAACCTCATCACTGAAAGAGGAATTTAGGAAACTGAAGACTAATTGGACTCAAACTGTGAAATTGGAGTTTTGTAAATGGTCCAATTCAATCTGCATCACACCTGAATCGATATATAAACCATGTAAAATAGGTCACATGGGAATTCATAGCTGGTTAGAGAATGAGTAGATCATGCACAAAGTATTTTTACAGTTCCTGATGCGAATGGGCGTATGTTGTGTAAGGTGGCCTGGAGTCTTCAGGAACGAATGATTAATCTCAGCTCCCGCAGTGAGCAATACAGGAGAAAGATCATAGGAACATAAAAATAATTCTTGTCTTCGATTTCTTTGGGCATTTTTATTTGTTACTTGGAAATATTGGAGATGAAAAAATCTGCCGTTTGACTGGAAGGCATTTGGAGCAGGTAGCTGGTATGGTGACGTTTTCAACCATACATCCAACCAGAATTGGCAACTCAAACATTGAGCTATGCCAGAGATCACGTAATCAAGCGTGCGTCATAATGAGAGCCTGAGGAACTAATTGGTGGTGCAGGAAAGTACTTGATGAAGACATTCGGCTCATCAATCTAATTCCTTGCAGGGAACATCATGGGTTCCACCCATCCATTTAATCTCCTTGCACAATTTTTGAAAATTGCTTCCCTGAGCCTTGAAGATAATCAAGGTGAGACATCAAAGAGCCAATTCTACAATGAGTCACTCCCAGTGAAAGTGGTGCTTACAGTAAACACAATCTAGACAATCACATGCTCAAAAGACACATCCTTCATCCTCCGTTCCTGCGAGTGGCGCATCTCACCGGGAGCTCCAATCGTCGAATCAGCTCTCATGCTTACAGCTCAGCCATTAAACCTGCTTGGCTACTGTCCACAGTTGACACTCCCTTGATCTCCCAGCAGTGCTCAGTATGCTACCCAGCCACCTGTAACCTTCGATAATAATTGCCTAGTTTACGCAGCACAAACCTTTGGCGGCATCAATTTGCAACACAAGTTTTCGGGAGCTGATTGTTCCAGTAATGTACAAGATAATCTGGACTATGTCGTTTGGTCCTATCACCTTTAGAGTAATTTAATGTTCTTTGCAATATGTTATTTGATCCAGTCATTGTTAGCGCGGTAACATACTCAGAAAGAACATGTGTTGCATTTATACAGCGCCTTTCACAGGCACTGCTTGTCCCAGAGCACTTTACAACAATGGAGTATCTCTCCGGCATTGTCACTGGTGTAATGTGGGTAGCCAGCAGCTAATTGGTGCAGAGAAACATTAAACGTATCCCTCCTTATTCTGATCCATAGAAATTCGGCACGGCCGCACAGTGGTTAGCACTGTTGCTTCACATTGCCAGGGTCCCAGGTTCGATTCCCAGCTTGGGTCACTGTGTGCAGAGTCTGCACGTTCTCCTCGTGTCAGTGTGAGTTACCTCCGGGTGCTCCGGTTTCCTCCCATAAGTCCCGAAAGATGTGCTGTTCGGTGAATTGGACATTTCTGGATTATCCCTCCGTGTACCCGAACAGGCGCCGGAATGTGGCGACGAGGGGATTTTCACAGTAACTTCATTGCAGAGTTAATGTAAGCCTACTTGTGACAACAAAGATTATTATTACAGCAGTACAATCATGACCAGGTAATCTGCTTTGGGGTGTTGATGAACATTGATTAGGAAACCAAACGTAAGTCCCTTTCCTTCTTCAAATTTGTGTCACAGGATATCTCCGTGCGGCTGAGCGGGCAGATGTTTAATGTCTCATCTGAGCGGCAGTCCCTCCGCCAGACCACTCAGTGCCACAATCCAGTGTCAGCCGCGGTTTCTGTGCTCCAGTCCGAGGCTCGTATTTCCCATGGGATCCTCTGCTGGTGCCCGCCATGGCAAATCAGGAAACCCATGGGAGGCCGGAGTGAAACTGACTTGCATCCCACTAATGAGATGCCAATGAACGCCCAACCAGAATCTACCACCCATGCCCAACTCTCCATGGTGCCAGCAGGAAAACACACTGGTTCAGAACGCGTGTGGGAATAACTGCCGTGTACAAGTCGGGACTCACCTGGGCCTGCCTCTGGTGTTCGGGATGGAAGCCGCCAGCAAGCCTGAATGTCGGAACACCACAGCGGTTTGTTGGGGGAAATTCTACAGGTGGATCTTCTGGAATCTGTCATTGAGAAGGTTAATCTTCCAGCCACAGTGTGTTCCTGGAGATCCGTCTTCATTAATCAGGAGCTTCACCCAGACATGACGACATGACGTGCGCTATCATATCCACCCCACCGCGGAATGCTAAACCCCTGACGATTTGGTATGGTTTACCTCCAGCCTCCACAGCAGAAAGCACTCCCCGTTCCTGTCCCCACCACGGGACTTAATCCCAGATGGGAGATCTTTGCCCCTGGAGCGGGATTTGAACCTACAACCTTCTGATTCAGACACAGGAGTGCTACCAACTGAGCCCTGCCTGTCACTTAGTGAAGGTGCGCTTCCGGCTTGGCATTTTCATGGTGGCAACATTTGGTGTTTTGGTGATCAGGTTCCACTCCCAGACACTGTGCCAACAGTCACAGCATTAACTTTATAATGAGAGTCTCCACAGCATGTGTTTTGCTTAATGACGGGGAGAAAATATTGAATTATGTGAGTCATTTTTAGCCTCATTAATTTTAGCCTCATGTCCTCCAGTTCTGTCCAAATTAAATAACCAGCTGACATCTGTATTATCCAACCCGCTCAGCGCGCCAATGATCATGTCCCCTTTTCAGCTTTTTTACTGCAATGAAAAGTACTTTGGATTTTCTCTTTGTAACGAAGAACACAACATTCCTGAATCCCTGTGAACCTGCCTCAAACCCTTTAATTTCCTTTGGTGCCTGAACTAAGTTTGATGCAGCCTGACTAACCCAAACCACAGGATTGGATAGCTCAAAACTGTAATTAAACCTAAATCCCAGTTCCTGAACAACCTGCTAACAACAGCTTCCCACTGATGGAAACTCCATAACACGTTTCTTTTCCACCTTGCTAATGTACACCTCTCTATTTTGCACACATTTCATGTTTCCCATTCCAATGACCTACCACTCCAGGAGAGAGAAGGCGATTCCATGTCCATATTGGCTTTAAGAGGAAGAGGACAATTTGTCGACAATCTCTTTTCTACAAAGACAAGGTTACTCTTTTAATTCCGTGCTGCTTTTTTTTTTGGAACAACTTTCCACATCCGCTCCCCTCGAATGTGACTTAGATTCTTCAAATCACCACCTGACCCTCAAGTTGTAACCACTCACCTCTGCTCCATGTGTTCCAGCCGGGTAAATGGGCGAGGGGGTCACACACTCCTTCGCAGCTTCCAAGTGCAATGCCTCTCTGTGGGTCAGCGGGCAGGAGGCACGTTTCTATGGGGTAAGGCAGACAGTGACAGTTTGTGCCAATGATTTGGGTTGTGCCAGCAGCTTGCTTGACCGAGCGTTGCTGAATGAATACAAGGACATCACACCGGTGATGGTGCATTACTGGAGTCTCGCCACAAGTGCGAAAGCACCGTAATTAATGAGTGGTGTGGTGGAGGGAGATGGTGGGCATGGCGGGGTAGAAGCGGGCGATCTTTCACATGAGTGACCGAACTTTAGTAACACACCATCAATGGTGTGATGTTCTACTTATCCTATTGCTTATTTCATCAATGTGCCACACATCCCATAACATTGAAAATTAATTCCAATTATATCATCACATTACTAGACTGCAGAATTTTCACCAACTTCCAATGGAATAAGGATTCTTCAAGCACAATCCATTAGCAGGGATAAACCATTCAAATTTGGTTTTGCATCCTTAATCAGTTGTCTTTATAAAGAACATCCGAAGAAAAATAGATGCTCAGTATTAAAACTTAGCAGGGTTAACATTAGCATCTTTCTATTTGTCTAATTCTGTCAGGGATACTTTTAAATCAGTAAATTCTGACAGCATTACTTGTGGGCATTGCTTAGTCAGTGGAATGAAGGAGATGAATTAACTGACCTAGCTGAAATTGCAGGGTCACACTCCTTCAGCTTTCTCATATTGTCAGGCACAGCAAGACCAGGAGTTACACTAACCAAGCTGTCCTCTACACTGAATGCATGCAACCTGTGTTTCTCCCTCATTGGCCCCCTCTCCCACGGGAACTTCAACCAAACTGAACTCAGTGTGTCCGCAGGAAATAGCGGGTGGGTGGTTTGATTGTGCTGCATCCTTATACTTATCCAAGGGAGAGTGAAGCAGGTTTTTGATAAACAAGGAAGTCAAGGGTTATTTGGGCAGTCAGCAAAGTGGAGTTGAGATACAACCAGATCAACCATGATCTTATAGAATGGCTCAAAGGGCTGAATGGTTACTTCTGTTCCTAAATCCTAACTTCCTATTCCCAAAATGTATTTCCCGCCCAATTCCTATACACGAACCTCTGGGTGTGTATCTCATTACATTGGTTGCTCCAGATATCAGTGGGATGGGAGCTTGGACCAGAATCATTTTGACCCAGGTTATTCACGATTCAACCGTATTAACTAATTAACAACCAAACAAATCTTTCCTTGGTGGGAAAGTGATTTGCTGAAGAACTAAACCAGGGCAGCACGGTAGCACAAGTGGATAGCACTGTGGCTTCACAGCGCCAGAGTCCCAGGTTCGATTCCTGGCTTGGGTCACTGTCTGTGTGGAGTTTGCACGTTCTCCCCGTGTCTGCGTGGGTTTCCTCCGGGTGCTCCGGTTTCCTCCCACAGTCCAAAGATGTGCAGGTTAGGTGGGATTGGCCATGCTAAATTGCCTTTAGTGACTAAAAAAGGTTAGGAGGGGCTATTGGGTTACGGAGATGGGGTGGAAGTGAGGGCTTAAATGGATCAGTGCAAACTCGAGGGGCTGAATGGCTTCCTTCTGCACTGTATGTTCTATGTTTGTTTGACTATCTCAGATTTGATTCTCAAAGTGAATTAGTTGTCGTTAGACGACATGCTGGCAGTGGGATTGCCAGAGTCCATAGTGGGATGTGAAGAAATGTGCTTTGCTATTGGGTGAGAAATTAACTGAGGTTCCGCCTCCAAGGGGCTTTCCCATTGGCCAGCGTTGAAACTGGCAAAATATGACCGAACTTGCTGATTAAGATGGTCGGCCTGCAATCATGGCCGAGACTCGTTTTTAAAAGTGGCCATTTGAATGAGATATTGGAAAGCTCGACAGGACTCTACAGTACGAAACATAACATTTGGATTGGCTAAAATAAAGAGTTAGGTAAGGGTTGCATGAACCAGGCTATAGGCTCCCTTGCAATAATTCCAGTCACTTATTTGAAATCGTATCACAATATAGATTTACTATTGAATTGAAATTGTGGGAAATGTGTTAAGAGGAGATTGCTGTGCTCAGAACAGGAACTGGAGTGTGAAAAATAAGACAATGCGGGAAAAAAATCACACTGCCGAATCAAACTGCTGAAAAAATAATGTTTGGGTCAAAGATTGTGGTTTTACAATTGGGATGAGAATTGGGACAGAGGGAATCGAAGGTGAACTAAAAGAGTTGTATATTTATAGATACACTTCAAGCTCAAATATCACTTTTAATTTGTGATATTGAGTGGGAAAGACCAATAAATAGGTGATAAGATTCAGCTGCATTATTCCATACATAATATGGGTGGAATTCAGCCTGTTCGACAGCAGGGATCACTTGCAATCAATGAAGCGACTGGTCAGATATTCATCTGATAGCTGGCTAGGCCAGACCCAATTTTTAATTGAATAATGCCATTGGACTGAAACATTAGAATGGAGATGGCCAGGAACTATTCTGAAAAATAAAATTTATCGGCTAATTGAGGTCAGAAAATGATATTTGAGCTAAGAGCTGTTGACGCCACTCAAACAGATTTTTCAGAGAGTCAGGGGCAAAGGTGTCACAAACTAAACAAACACAATTCCAGTCTCTTGAATAAATGCGAGCAAATATTGGATGTGTTTCTGCGTGCCAGCTCTCAGAAGAATTGATGGCAGAGAGCTTGCACAGGGAGGAGGAGGTAGCTGTACAGGTATTCACAGTTAGCTTCAGGTATATTGCTCAGAGACAGAAAGGCAAAATTCACGATGCTGTGTTTCCAGGTCCAGTTCTGACTTTTGCGTTGTCAAACAGTTTTGAAAAAAAATCATCGATCTAAATGTTAACTCTGCTTTTCTCGTCAGTGATGCTGCAGGTGCCTGCTGAGTGGCTCCAGAATTTTCCCTTTTTGTTTCAGATTTCTGGCCTTTGCAACATTTTGCCTTTGGGTAATGCTGAAAAAAAGGCAACATGCTGTCAAAGCTTCTCGTCTTGCACTCACCAGAGCAGCTGCAAAAAGATTAAATTGCAAAGGGAGCAACTATTAACACTGCATGAGAAAAGGATTCTGGTTGATTGGCAAGTCCACTCTGATTGGTCAAGACTTTGCCATGGAGAATGTACCAGGCAACTATTGCCTCCATGCTTTTATTTAATTCAAAAAGGCACAATGACTGGACGTGTTCCTTCTGGTTGCAGAGGGCAGGTCCCTACTGTGTATGAATATGTGTAACATCTGGCAAAATTAGGTGGGCCTCTCTGTGAACCCAACCGATAACCTTAAATTGGCTGTTATTTTAATTCTTAGTTTTTGTCAAAATTTCAGGGGTAGGACTAACCCCGCCCTGATACAGATTGTTGGACTGGGTGTATTACAAGTACCAAGTTACTGCCATCCATTTCATGTTCCAAAGGTTGAATTTTACCCTCACAAAGTCCAATGTTTGAATGGACCAGTGGAAATAATCTTGCTTTTGTTTAATTTAATTGTTTAATTGGACTCCTTGTGGCAGGCAGGGGGATTGAAGGAAGGAATCAGGCTGCTTGTCAAGTTGCAGTACTTACCCCCAACCCCTGCACCCCATCACCTGAAAAAGGTGTTAAAGTTGGGGATTAATTGAAAATTTCAAAAATGAGGCTGACAGACCTTTGTTTTAAGTGATATGCAACCAAGACAGGTAATTGGAATTAAGAGACAGGTCAACCATGATCTGATTGAATGGCACAGGAAGAAGTCGCACAACAACTGGTTAAAGTCCAACAGGTTCATTTGAAAGCACAAGTTTCCACGCTGCTGAAGGAGGTGCTCTGAGACTTCTTACTGTGCCCATCCCGCATCTCCACATCTGGAGAATGGCAGAACAGGTTTGAGAGACTGAACGGATGTTCCTGTAAATCATGAGCAGAGGCCATGATAGGTATTTTTGTTTTCATTTTCGATGAGCATTTTCATTTATTAGTTGCAGACGCATTAGAGATGGGAAGATTGACTGCTTGACAGCTGGGAATTGAGTTACAGAAAGACCCTTCACTTTACAATTGACCTGAGAAGACATAACATCCAGAGGGTGGATCTGTCAGGCAACCAATAAAAGGAGAGTGGAGGCAGGCCACTTTGAGATGAGGGATCACATGATGACACTGCCAAGGGCGGCACGTGGTGCAATGGTTAGCACTGCTGCCTACCGCGCCGAGGGCCCAGGTTCGATCCCGGCCCCGGGTCACTGTCCGTGTGGAGTTTGCACATTCTCCCCATGTCTGCATGGGTTTCACCCCCACAACACAAAGATGTGCAGGGTAGGTAGATTGGCCACGCTAAATTGCCCCTTAATTGGAAAAAAAAATAATTGGGTAATCTAAATTTTTTTTTAAATGATGACACTTCCAGGAATGTCCAACAGAGTTGGCAATGCTGGCTTTATCTGCTGTATGGGTGTGAACTATGTTTATGGGGCAGCAGGGTGCCACAGTGGTTAGCACTGCTGCCTCACAGCACCGGAGACCCGTACTCAACTCCGGCCTCGGGTGACTGTGTGGAGTTTGCACATCCCCCCGTGTGTGCGTGGGTTTCCTCCGGGTGCTCCGGTTTCCTTCCACAGTCCAAAAACGTGCAGTTAGGTGGACTGGCTATGCTAAATTGCCCCTTAGTGTCCAACGGTTAGGAGGGGTTACAGGTATAGGGCAGAGGAGTGGGTCTAGGTAGCGTGCTCTTTCGGAGGGTCGGTGCAGACTCGATGGGCCAAATGGCCTCCTTCTGCTCTGTAGGGATTCTGTGATTTGTGAGAAGGAAACTGTCCACAGGCTACAGAGTGAAGGTTGTGTACTATTGGACTGAAAGCATTGAACAATAATTCTTCATTTCTCCTTTTGAGAAGCTGTACAGTTATCATTTCAGTCTTGACCAATTCTGATTCCAGATGTTGGAGTGTGAATATTTCCAGATGTGGCCAATGACCGAGGAAATCAGGAAAAGCCAGACTGGTCCTCGTCTATCGAATCCCTTGAATCTGACGCCAGTCAGCACCTTCACTACTGTCCACGCTGAGACCTGCTGCAATAGGACATGAATCACGAAAAGTTGGTTTGCAGGTGCAGCAGGTAATTAAGAAGGCAAATGGAATCTTGTCCTTCATTGCTAGAGGGATGGAATTTAAAAACAGGCAGGTTATGTTGCATCTGTATAGGGTGCTGGTGAGGCCACACCTGGAGTACTGTGTACAGTTTTGGTCTACTTCCTTGAGAAAGGATGTACTAGCATTGGAGGTGTGCAGGGGAGATTCACTAGGTTGATTCCAGAGTTGAGAGGATGGCTTATGAGTAGACTGGGACTATACTCATTGGAATTCAGAAGAATGAGGGATGTTACAGAAACATATAAAATGATGAAGTGAATAGATGATATAAGCAGGGAGGTTGTTTCCACTGGCAGGTGAAACTAGAACTAGGCGGCATACCTTAAAATAAGGGGGAGTGTTGTGTTATGTACTCTGGGATAACACAGGTTGCAACTCGATGCAGCTTTGACCAAAAAATACTCCAGACTTTGAAGTAAGTTCAATGTGATTTATTGAACCATTAGCACAGTTCTCTATGAGTTCCACTCTCCTGCTAATCTTGCTATAGTAACTCAGTCTAACTAACCAGTCTGCTCTAAGCCACATGGTGGGTGTGATGCTTCTGATCTGCCCCTGTCCTACTCTCTAAGTATCGCCTGTGGAAAGAGACAGAGCATGTGTGCCCTGTCCTTATATATGGGTTGTGTAATGCCCCCTTGTGGTAGTGCGTCACCTCTGCATGTCTTGACTGCCCATTGGTCGTGTCCTATTCTATGTGTTCATTAGCTGTATGTCTGCATGTCATGACGTCTCTGATGCTCGCTCTAGTGTTTGCTTAGTCGTAGTGTATTTACATTAATCCCTTGTGTATTTACAGTGATGCATATCACCACAGGGAGCAGATTTTGGACTGAGTTGAGGAGGAACGTCTTCACTCAAAGGGTCGTGAATCTGTGGAAATCCCTGTGAAGCAGTTGAGACTACCTCGTTGAGTGTTTTTAAGGCAAAGATAGATAGATTTTTGAACAGTAAAGGAATTAAGGGTTTTGGTGCGTGGGCTTGTAAGTGGAGCTGAGTCCACAAAGAGGTCAGCCATGCTCTTATTGAATGACGGAGGAGGTTTGAGGGGTCAGATGGCCTACTCCTAGATCTTAGTTTCTTGGTGCATGTAACTCATTACCACAAAATATAGATTCTACTCACTGGAGGAGCAGGTAGTTGTAATAGAAAGGCCTTTTGGTGAGTGATGGTTTGATTCGAGGAAGTAACAGGACAGATAGAGAGAGACTTTTTTCCTCAAGTGACGGGAATCAAGATGCATTACCTGAAAATTAAAGCTAGGCTGTTCAGCGGTGATGACAGGAGGCCTTTCTTCACACACAGGGCATGGGAAGTCCTTTCCCTCCAAAAAGCTGAGGGGGTTCATTGAGAATGTTGAAGTTGAGATTGAAGGTGTTTTATAAGGAGCATTAAAATATATGGAACAAAGGCGGGTGAATGGTCCAGGTCAGCCATGATCTCCTTCAAAGGTGGAACAGGCTCGGTCGAGGGGGCGTACGGCCTCCGCCTGATTCTAGTCCGCATCGTGCAAAAACCTTTTCTCATACTCTGCAAAATTTCATTCCAAATGGTATCACGGACATAACCTGCACAAGGAGGTTTAATTTGCAATATGAATTATTAAAAATTACAGACATTTTTTAAAGCTTTGGTCTTTCACTCATGAATCAGGATGTTTTCAGTTATTAATTTGGACATGGGAGATGGGGGAACAAATTATGTTCTTTCCAAAAAACAAGCGATAAATAGCAAAGGGTTTTGAGAATGAAAGGGAAACTGATTAATCGCATGTATTTCATTCAGGATCAATTTTTTCATGAATCTGTGAGGAAGTGGGGCAGAGAGGGTTTAGGTAATTATTCCTTCCCTACCCACCACGGTATAGACATGGGTTGTATGAAGGTAATCTGCTTTGCTAGATGACCATTAATAACTTCAATGATATATTGGGCAGTGGGGCTAAATATATATTGTATATATATATACATATATACGCATATATATATATATGACTTACTAGTTTGTTGCTCCTCATTTTCACCTTGTCAGTCCTTCCACTGACCCACAGTGTTGCATCTCTTTATCTTTCATTACATGGCAGGCAGCTCACCACATTCAGCAGTTAGGAACAGTTAGGAAAATGCATTTATTAATTTCTCAAAACAGCTAATAAATATAAACATCAACAGGAATCACCTCTGCAAGTCAAATACCTCTAAATGTCCCAAATTCATCTAGAACAGAGCAAACAGGTTTATTAAATGACTGTCACTTTCAATAATCTTTCGGTTCAAATAGCCGGCAGCTATTTAGTGTCCGTACAACACAAACGTTGCTGGGAATGCTGAGGCCCAATTCTACCGCACTGCTCCGATTTCCCCAGTGATATCCGCAAGGCATAGACACTCGCGAGTTGAAAAGCACCAGCTCAAGGGGAAGCATTTCTCTGTAAAATCTGGACTTTCTTGCACCTCGAATTCTTCAAATGTGTATATGTGACTTGTACATAGTTGTAGTTTAGAGTCCAGATCTTACAGTAACTCGTACAGTGATGATGGCAGCTCTGTCTGTTGTATTTGGAGATTTATATAATATTGTCGTCTCCCTACACCACTTTCCCAACTCAGGGAGAAATGGAATTAAAGGGATTTAGGAAGCCTATATGTCAGGTGCAGTTTAGCAGAAGATTTTATTCCAGTGTGGACCAATAACCCTCAGTTTTACGCAGGGCACAGGACCAGTTAGTTTGGGAGCTTTGACTCCAAATTTATTTCCAAACCATTTGAAGTTTGAGAGTAAGCTGTGATTTGTAAGTTTGTTCCCATCTCCTTCACAAACATAGCTGCATAGAATCGTCACTGTACAGAAGCCACACATAAACCAGGCCCAATGGGCCCCAGTCAACATACACACAAACACATACATGAATGAACAACCCAACTGATTACTAATAAGAGGCTACGAGCAATGCAGAGCAGAATGACATGGAGCTCTTCAAAAGCAAAGCATAGACTCGAGTAAGGCTCGCAACATACAACACAGCAACCTTCAAACGTTTCTCAAAAAATGTAAGCCTGGACTAGTGTAAATAGCAAGCACCTCTGGATTCATTTATTTTTGGGGGGCTCCCAATGATCTGGTGATAGGTTCAGCTGTAAAATACAATTGTCGTTTCTATGACAACATAGCAAACATTCTCTAAACTTCATTAACCACCCAACTGGCCTTCCAAGGTCCGAATGTAAAGCTCATGTTTACCTCCGTGCTCTGTCTACCTTCTAGCTGTTAGTGGTCACTAGGCAACAGAGAGGATCCTGGCTAAAAGACAATACCCAACTCTGCAGAGCAAAGAAACAATTTAAAACGGGCCTTGTCAGAGAAGATCCCACACATTGTTGACTTTGAGCAGACTTGTTTACTTTACAACTGCCGTTATAAAATAAAGCACACAAGGCATTAAACCAGGGCCCTGCCTCTCCTCTCAAACGGACTTAAAAGGTCCCTTGGCACTAACTGAAAAGAGGAGGCTGTATTTCCCTGTTACTCCTGGTCAACATTTATCCATGACCCACATCACGAAAGATTGTTTGCTGACATCTCTGACTGCTGTTTGTTAAAGCTTGCTGTGCACAAATTGAGGGTCATGTCTCCTACGTGACAACACTGCAGCCCATTTGATGGCACAGGAGCATCAATCACCAATTGACCATGGGAGGAAACTGGAGGCAACCCGGCGGCACGGTAGCACAGTGGCTAGCACTGTAGCTTCACAGCTCCAGGGTCCCAGGTTCGATTCCCGGCTTGGGTCACTGTACGTGCGGAGTCTGCACATTCTCCTTGTGCTGCGTGGGTTTCCTCTGGGTGCTCCAGTTTCCTCCCACAGTCCAAAGATGTGCCGGTTAGGTGGATTGACCATGATAAATTGCCCTTAGTGTCTGAAGAGGTTGCTGGGTTACGGGGATGGGGTGGAGGCGCGAGTATAAGTGGGGTGCTTTTTCCAAGGGCCAGTGCAGACTCGATGGGCTGAATTGCCTCCTTCTGCACTATCTAACACTCACTCAACTCATTTAATTGGATCATAATCTGACCCCTTCGTCATTTAAGATCGAATTCTCTGCCCTGCTTAAATGTCCATCAGTTCAATTAGTCTGCAATTGGATCGTACTATGGTAAATCTTAAAAAGGTGAATCATGTGCAAAGTTCACACTGCGCTGAAGGTATTTTGAGGGGCTGGACACAAACAGAATTGTTTTTTTAATAGGAATTTGTTGGGTAGGTGTAGGCACAAACTAGCCTCTCCAGAGAATCTCACAGCCTGTGCTACATATGGTTGAGGGATAAATGTCAGACAGGACATTTGGGAGAATTTCCGTTCTCTTCTTCAGCCACTCCCTACGTCCACATGACATATACAAAGTGTGAATTGTCCTTTTTAATTCACTCAGCTGCGCCTGTGGGTGTGAGGACAAAATGTAAGACCTCTGTCCCCTCACAGATGGTTGGAGGAAGAGGGAATGACAATGGGAAGAATATCGCAAGGGGAGGGAGACTTTTTCCCCACGAACACCAACAGTAGGATTCTGGAGTCACATTCCAATACAGTGACCTCACTGAACTGGGTATCAGCCCCCCAGATTTGTCCTGGTGTCTCTAAGAGTTCAAGATTATTCTCCTGGACAACGTACTACGCAACTGAAGAGCAAGGCGTCAAGAGAAGTATAAGAAAATAGAAGCTGGAGGAGGCCCTTTGGCCTCTTGAGCATGCTGCGCCATTTAACAAGATTTCATGGCTTCAATGTCTACATCATTGTCAACACTGCATTGTCCCTGTAACCCTCAATCCCCTTAGTACCCAAAAGCATATCAACCTCTGACTTGAACACACTGAACAACTGAGCATCTGCAACTCTCTACGGCAGAGAATTCCAATGATTCATAACCCTTGGAGTGAAGAAGTTTCTCTTTGTAGAAGGGGCTTTAGTTGGCGGATTAGTTGCCTTAAATACCCTATGTTATTTTAATCAGCTGCTTGACTATATTTCATGGAAATGGGCACTTGGCAAAGCATGATGGATATATAGCCTTATTTTTAGTCAAAAAGTTCGAAGTTCTGTATGAAACAGTCAGAAGATCATACAATGTAAACAGGCGTACAACTGCACATTGTTTTGCTGACAGCAGACAATAATTATTTTTCTTAGGCGAGGAACTCAAGGCCTGTTATTAAACTTTGCTCGCTTTTCTATCTTCTTGACTAATCTAAAGAATGCCTCTTCGTCCTAGATATTGATTACTGTATTATATAAATTACTCGCCTTACCTTTGTAAAGCAGGGACATTTGGAAAGACTGGGGTCATTCTAATTCCCTCCACGATCTTTGTGTTAAATAAAGGACCTTTCGCGAAAACTCGAAGTGCTGACTATTTTTTTCTTCAACACTCATCACCTCAGTCCTAAACGACTGACTCGTTATTCTGACAACATGCCCCCGTGTTTTCAATTCCCCAGCTAGAGGAAACCTCTCCTCAGCAGCTACCCTTGTCAAGCCACTTCATTCTTCTATGTTTCAAATAGATTACTTCAAATTCCTCTCAGCTAAATGCTATGTTTTATCATTTTTCTTGTTATGTGCCCGCACCAGATCCCAATTGTGATTAAGATCCCGGATTAGAACCCAACTATTTACATTTTGCTAAAACTGTGAAGAGACGTTACTGCCCCACAGGAGTGTTAACACTGACCAGCAGACAGCTTTTATATTAAAAAGAAAGCTTAATTGGAACACAGAATTAAGCAGATTTGCAAGAAAGAAATAGCGTTATAGTTAACAGGTTCAACATTGTAACTTGCTTCCCGAAACCTGCCTCTACGTTCCAATTAAGTAACCTGCATATTTCAAATACCATTTATGTATAAAATTGACAACCAGGTTTTACTTGCATATCTTGGTGCAGAGTTATTGAAGAGAGAAACCTCTTTTTAGGACTGTTTGTGTGGAGGTTTCATGTTCTCCAAGTGACTGCATGGGTTTCCTCCGGATGCTCTGGTTTCCTCCCACAGTCCAAAGATGTGCAGGTCAGGTGGATTGGCCATGATAAATTTCCCCTTAAGTGTCCAAAGACGTGCAGGTTAAGTGGGGTTACGGGGATAGGGCGGGGACTGTGCCTAGGTAGGATGATTTTGAAGATGGTCGGTGAAAGGTCGATGGGCCAAATGGCCTCCTTTTGGACTGTTGGGTTCCTATGGGTTCTATGGAGCAAGCTGAAAACATCCAGCTCAGCTTAGAGCCCTGGAAGCAACTCCTTTTTTCCAGACAGACCAGTGGCACTCAATGCACACAGCATTCTTTTGTCTCTTGTTATAAGATGCGCCTTGACTTGTTTAGCCATGATCAGACTGTTACATTATCTCTCTATTTGCAAACAGGTAAAATGGCTTTTAGTATTTATTAGCAAAACACTTTCCCTGCAAAAATCAGATTACCTCGCTTTTAATGAGCTCTAGCAGACATACTATCTGTAAGCATTTTAACCTAGATTTTAATAATATTACTGCAAAAATACAAACTATAAAGTGTGATAATTTTTTATATTCGCCACATCCTTGAAAATCATATTTAATCGTGATTTTAAAAATTCTAATAGGGTGAGGGAAAGAGTGTTTGACTGATGGAGAGGTGGTTGGAGATGGGAACTTCCAGGAATACATATCCAACCAGAATTGACAACCCAACTCTATATAATCCAGTGAGTATTTGATGAAACACTGCCCCTTTAAACTTTGTGCAAATGCATAATCAAGGCAGCACTAACAAACAGACAGCGAGTTTGAGAGGAGATCTGTCAGCTGTGCAATGTGCCATGCTAGCAACCATCTACATCATTAATATCAACAGCCCTGTCAGTCACACGGGATGCCTGAGAGATACCAACGAACAGTGCCTCACAGCAACCAGCTACCCCGTCACGCTCACTGAATATGATGATGTTTAAAATCCTGCTTTACTCCCTCTATTCCTCCCTGTGCAAGTAATTATTTTACTGGCATCTGACAAATGTTGTTTTCCTTTTCATGGTCAACGAGCCTTCAGGACCGAGATTTCTCAGGATTATTGCATCACTCAAACAGTGCTGGGTCTGTATTAACACACGAGCGACAGTATAACTTGGGGTTACCAGGCAAAGAGATGTGAAGTGAGCAAGTCCTTCACCCCCACTTTCAGGAGTCCATCTCAGATGAGTTTAATATCACAGTGAGTGCTGTATAATGTCAGCCTTCAATGTCATTTGGCTAAGGGAAATGTCACTCTCCTTGGCAACTAACTGTATCGTGGTTTTATATTGCTTACAACAGTGATAAAACCAGTCAAAAACAGGAGAAAGGGGCTTCCTTCTGTAATATAAACATCATTTCACTGACTTTAAACTCATTGTCATTATTTTTCTATTTTTTGATCTCCATCCTTCATTTGAAGCCTACTCATGACAATAAGCGATTTTCATTTCACCTCTTTTCATAGAATCACAGAATACTACATTGCAGAAGGGGCCCTTCGGCCCATCGAGTCTGCACCGATACATGAAAGGCCCTGGCCTGCCCACCTAATCCCATTTGCCAGCACCTGGCCCATAGCCTTGAATGTTACGACGTGCCAAGTACTCAACCAGGATGTGAGGCAGCCTGCCTCTACCACCCTCCCAGGCAGTGCATTCCAGACTGTCACCACTCTCTGGGTAAAAAGGGTTCTCCTCAAATCGCCCCCTAAACCTCCCACCCCTCACTTTGAACTTGTATCCCCTCGTAACTGACCCTTCAACTAAAGGGGAACAGCTGCTCTGTCTCCACCCTGTCCATGCCTTTCATAATCTGTACACCTCGATCAGGTCGCCCCTCAATCTTCACTGTTCCAGCGAAAACATCTCAAGCCTATCCAACCTCTCTTCATAACTTAAATGTTCCATCCCAGCAACATCCTGGTGAATCGCCTCTGCATCCCTTCCAGTGCAATCACAATCACATTCTTCCTGTAATGTCACGACCAAATTGCACACAGTACTCCAGCTGTGGCCTCACCAAAGTTCCATACTGTTCCATCGTGGGGAGGCACAGTGGTTAGCACAGTTGCTTCACAGCTCCAGGGTCCCAGGTTTGATTCCCGGCTTGAGTCACTGACTGTCTGTCTGTGTGGAGTTTGCACGTTCTCCCTGTGTCTGCGTGGGTTTCCTCCGGGTGCTCCGGTTTCCTCCCACAAGTCCAGAGATATGCAGGTTAGTTGGATTGGCCGTGTTAAAAAAAAAGGTTAGGTGGGGTTGTTTGGTTAAGGGGGATAGGGTTGAGTTCTGGGCTTAGGTTGGGTGCACTTTTGAAGACTTGATGGGCTGAATGGCCTCCTTCTGCACTGTAAATCCTATGATTCTATGACCTTGCTTTTGTAATCTATGCCCCGATTGATAAAAGCGAGTGTCCCATACGTCTTTTCCACCCCCCCCCCCCCCCCCCCCCCCCCCCGCCGTTAACCTGTCCTTCAGAGATCTATGGACAAACACACCAAGGTCCCTTTGTTCTTCGGAAATTCCCATTGTCAGACCTTGCATAATATACTTCTTTGTTAAATTACTCCTTCCAAAGTGTATCATCTCATACTTTGCAGTGTTAAATTCCATCTGCCACTTATCTGCCCATTTGACCATTGCGTCTGTATCCTCCTGTAATCCAAGGCACTCAACCTCACTGTTAACCAGCCGGACAATCTTTGTGTCATCCACAAACTGGCTGATCCTACCCCCCACATAGTCACCTATGTCATTGATATAAATGAGAAACCATAGGGCACCCAGCACAGGTCCCTGTGGTATGTCACTGGTCACTGGCTTCCAAACACCAAACAGCCATCTATCATCACCCTCTGTCTCCTATCATTAAGCCAATTATGAATCCACTTTATCAAATCACCCTGCTTTAACCTGCTGAAATTCCAATTCCATTGGTCCTGGCCACACCCTAGTAGTTTTCAATGTTGAACCTTTAAATTATAACTATTTCAACACATTGTCGATTTTTCGTCTGTTTTCATCTCTTACATTCTCCCCTTGCTGATTTTTCCCGAATAGTCTTGACCCTCGGTCTGGGTTCAGTTCTATGGCTCCCAGGATCTCTCTCCATAATGACTGGAAATTCCTCTGAACGTTAGTGGGCTCGCTATTCTCTTACCGAATTTATCCTACTTATTTTTCTCTCCCCAATAGACACATATATTGGGCACGATATTCCGACATTTCCCACAGGCGGGTTCCTCCGGTCTTGCCGAAGGTGAGACCTCACGGTGGGATGTGTGTGAGCCACGCAAGATACCGCAGACATCGACGGGACTGGAAGACCCCACGGACGGTCAATGGCGAGCCAGCTCCACTGCTGGAAAGTCCCAACCTCTTAACACTGATTTGATCACCCAGTTCTGGAAATTAGAGCAAGTAACCTATAGGACCCAAGTGGGGGGAAAGGAAATGTGACACAGGAGCAAAAGAAAGAGAAGAAAGAAATGAAATGAATGTAAGAATTTCAGGTGTTTGCATTATAGTAAGGGTTAAAAGATTGGGTTAGAGTGTGTTTGAGTGCTGCTGTCATGTTTTAAAATAAATCCTATTTTGAAAGGTTGGGATTTGAAAGGGGTGCAATTAAAGCATCATAAAAAGCTTGGAATTTTCTTTTGATTAGGGGAATTCTCTGTGGAATTAATCAGATTTCAGCTGGTTATGATGATGTCATTGCTGGGTGGAGTTGAGGCATCAGGAATTTTGAGAAAGTAGTTCAGTTCTGCTCTGAGTGAAGCTGTGTCCGGAAGTGAAGCAGTGAAGTGAAGTCTTTAAATCAGTGCAGACTTTTCTGGGAACAAAGGGGAGCTGAAAAAAGCTGAGAAGCAGCTTCTGAAGACATATAGCCAGGGTTTCTGCATGCTTCTGACAGGAGTCAGATTTTGTCTTTAAAGGAGTGCCAAGAGATCTTCCTTTCTCAAAGAACATATCGGTAAAGCAAGTATTCCTGAGTGCCGGTGGTATTTAACAATGGATTGAGTGGCACAGTGGTCAGCATTGCTGCCTCACAACACCAAGAACCTGGGTTCAATTCTGACCTCGGGTGACTGTCTGTGTGGAGTTTGAATATTCTCTCCATGTCTGCACGGGTTTCCTCCCACAGTCCAAAGATGTGCAGGTTAGGTGGATTGGCCATGCTAAAATTGTCCCTTAGTGTCCAGTGATGTGCAGGTGTGGTGGGGTTACAGGGATAGATCCAAAAATTGGGTGAGGTTATGGGAATTGGGCGGGGGAGTGGGCCTAGGTAGGGCAGACTTTCAAAGGGTCGGTGCAGACTGGGTGGGCCAAATGGCCTCCTTCTGCACTGCAGGGATTCTGTGAGAGCTGAGATTTTTCTTTCTTGTTGCTTACGTGGGAATAAAGAAAGTAATTAAGGGCATTGTATTCACCGATTGAGTAGTATAGTTTAAGGGGTAATTATAAGCTATTTTCTAATGTGATGTTAAAGATTTTAATACTGTGTTAGTAATAAAGTTTGTTTTAATCTACCATATCCCTATTTCTTTGTGCAATCACTTCTGGAGCAACGTATCCTTTAATCACAGTCTTACAAAATTAAAATAAAATATTGGGGTTTCAGTTCAATATCCTAGCCACTGTTGGGGTCTGGTCTGGCATCATAATAAAATAGAAATTGTTAAATGAAAAAGACAGTCGCTGAAAAATAATGATCAGGAAATTAAATTTGAGTCTGTATATCAGAAAAAAGGGAACAAATTTCCATTCACCCGTTTGAAGAGCGGCAATAAATATTCTTAAGAGACACAAACCTAACAGAGCTGGAGATTTTTTTTGTCCTTGAAGGTCAGTCTTGCATAGCAAGATCTGTCAAAGCAGATATCGCAAAATAATCGGTGTGTAAAGAGAAAATGAAAGAAAGTGTTCACATTTAAACGTGCCTTTCATGACCTCAAGACATCCAAAAGTACAGCACTTTTCAGAACTGGATACTATTGTAATGGAGGAAACGCCGTGGCCTGTTCACACACAGCAAAATCTCACAAAACAGCAATGAGATAATGATTAGATAATCTGTTCAAGTGCTGTTGGCTGATGAATAAAGACTGGCCGAGGATGCCAGGAGAATTATAGATTATGTTCAAAAGTATGAAGTGTTTTGATTGAGCAGACAGGGAGAAGCTGTTTACTCTGGTGAACGAATCGATAAGCGGAGGCCATAAATTTAAGATAACTAGCAAGAGAACCAGAGAGAAGAAGAGGAGAATTGTTTTTATTGTGTTGAGTTGCTCTGCTCTAGAATACGTTTTGCTGCAAGGATGAGTAGAAGAAAGTTTATTTCATTCACAACATTAGCTATGAGGAGCGGTTGAATAACCTCGGTTTGTTCTCACTGGAACGACGGAGGTTGAGGGGCGACCTGACAAGGTCTACAAAATTATGAGGGGCATAGACAGAGTGGATAGTCAGAGACTTTTCCCCCAGGGTAGAGGGGTCAATTACTAGGGGGCATAGGTTTAAGGTGCGAGGGGCAAGGTTGAGAGGAGATGTACGAAGCAAGTTTTTTTACACAGAGGGTAGTGGGTGCCTGGAACTCTCTGCCGGAGGAGGTGTTGGAAGCAGGGACGATAGTGACATTTAAGGGGCATCTTGATAAATACATGAATAGGATGGGAATAGAGGGATACGGACCCAGGAAGTGTAGAAGATTTTAGTTTAGTCGGGCAGCATGGTCGGCACGGGCTTGGAGGGCCGAAGGGCCTGATCCTGTGCTGTACTTTTCTGTGTTCTTTGTAACAATTTTAACGTGCTGAAACATTCCAAGGAGCTTCACAGGAGTATTATTAATCAAAGATTTTGCACCTACCCACATCAGGAGATATTCGAACAGTTGATCAAATATGTCTCAGCAATTTTCAAAAGGGAATTGGGTCTATTACTCAGAAAGGGAAAAATGTCAGGACAATAGAAAAAGAGCAGGGAAGTGGAATGAATGGAGAGCTTTTCCAGATGAGGCAAGTACGATGGACCAAATGACCTCGTTGGTGCTGTACGTTTCTATGAGCCCTCTCACGATATTCTTTCAATGGTATCAAATCTCATACAATGATATCACCTGATATGGCAGACAACCCTTCTGAAAAATGCCGTGCCTGATTGTGCCATGGAATATGTAGCACATTAAAACCTTCTCCATTTCTTGACACATGGGCGTGATTCTCTAATAATGTGGCTATGTCCCCACGCCGGTGTGATAACCAGCACCAACGACTCCGGAGTCAACGGTCGCAAAATGGTACCGGGTTAAAAAGAGCTTCCAGGAATATGTAAAGGGGGCAAAATGAGTTGAGCATCGGACAAAATCCCAATCACACCAGCGTTTGAACTGGCACAGCAAGAGAATTTCCCCTCCTGGACTCACAGATGGATGAAATGCATCAGCATAGAACATAGAACATAGAACACTACAGCGCAGTACGGGCCCTTCGGCCCTCGATGTTGCACCGACCTGTGAAACCATCTGAAGCCTATCTGACCTACACTATTCCATTTTCATCCATATGTCTATCCAGTGACCACTTAAATGCTCTTAAATTTGGCGAGTCTACTACTGTTGCAGGCAGGGCGTTCCACACCCCGACTACTCTCTGAGTCAAGAAACTGCCTCTGACATCTGTCCTATATCTACCACCCCTCAATTTAAAGCTATGTCCCCTCGTGTTGGTCATCACCATCCGAGGAAAAAGACTCTCACTGTCCACCCTATCTAACCCTCTGACTATCTTACATGTCTCTATTCAATCACCTCTCAGCCTTCTCCTCTCTAACGAAAACAAACTCAAGTCCCTGAGCCTTTCCTCGTAAGACCTTCCCTCCATACCAGGCAACATCCTAGTAAATCTCCTCTGAACCCTTTCCAAAGCTTCCACATCCTTCCTATAATGTGGTGACCAGAACTGCACGCAGTACTCCAGGTGCGGCCGCACCAGAGTTAGGTAAAGCTGCAACATGACCTTGTGGCTCCGAAACTCAATCCCCCTGCTTATAAAGGCTAGCACACCATATGCCTTCTTAACAGCCCTATTAACCTGGGTGGCAAATGAGGTTTGAGGTACTGATTGACCAGGGTTGACAAATAACGTGAGTTTCAGAGCGATTTACAACAGCAACAAAGTCTGCTTCACCCTGTGAAAAAAAATCACTTCCACCTGGCTGTAGATCTCATCATCCGATTTAAGAAGGGATGTAGAACAAGTGATATTGAAGCAGACCAATATCTTGTTACTGATCCCACAAATGTCAACACTTACAGAGTCTCGGGCAATTTGCACCTTCAGCAACACAATTTTGCATGAATGGTTCTGAAGATGTCAGTTTCTGGTGGCATTAAGCATTGACTGAAACAAATAACTTATCCAAGAGTGAGGAAAATGAAAAATGAAAAATGAAATGAAAATCGCTTATTGTCACGAGTAGGCTTCAAATGAAGTTACTGTGAAAAGCCCCAAGTCGCCACATTCCGGCGCCTGTTCGGGGAGGCTGGTACGGGAATCGAACCGTGCTGCTGGCCTGCTTGGTCTCCTTTCAAAGCCAGCGATTTAGCCCTGTGCTAAACATTCCCTGGATCTTGAGCATTGAAGACAAGGGCTATCCCAGTCCTAAGAGGGTTTAACAGAAAGATAACAGAAGAACAGGATGGTCTCATACAATCCAGCCAGTGAGACAGCAACTAGAAAGGCACAAGCCTACGGTTACAAACAAGAGCAGATTTACAATGGAGCAGACACACCATGCCTGGCACGGGGCTCTCAAAGGCAGGGGAGCACCAAATTGCAGGCTCTCTGATTTATGTTGCTCACAGCCAATCTGGTACAGACATACATTGCAACATCAATTGAAAAGTCAGCCACTATTCTCAGCCAAGCACAGATGAGGGGCCACGATCTATTTGATCCATTGCAGCTCTCGCTTCTGGGCAGATACTGTGGAGGCATTCACAGGTTGGGCAGCACAGTGGTCGGCACTGCTGCTTCTCAGCGGCAGGGTCCCAGGTTCAATTTCCGGCTTGGGTCACTGCCTGTGTGGAGTCTGCACGTTCTCCCCATGTCCGTGTGGGTTTCCTCCGGGCGCTCCGGTTTCCTCCCACAGTCCAAAGATGTGTGGGTTAGGTGGATTGGCTACTGGAGGTGTTCAAAGGGTAGCCAACATCACAGTAAGACGTAGTGTGCAGGAGATTACCCTCTTAGCAAGAAAGAGAAGCACATTCTGTAAGTAAATCCCTCACTCTAGCACTGAGGTGAGGCTGAACACAGAACATAGAAAATACAGCACAGAACAGGCCCTTCGGCCCACGATGTTGTGCCAAACTTTTGTCCTAAATTAAGAACAAATTAATCTACACCCCATCATTCTACCGTAATCCATGTACCTATCCAATAGCCACTTGAAGGTCCCTAATGTTTCCGACTCAACTACTTCCACAGGCAGTGCATTCCATGCCCCCACTACTCTCTGGGTAAAGAATCTATCTCTGACATCCCCCCTATATCTTCCACCATTCACCTTAAATTTATGTCCCCTTGGAATGGTTTGTTCTCCCCGGGGAAACAGTCTCTGACTGTCGACTCTATCTATTCCCCTGATCATCTTATAAACCTCTATCAAGTCTCCCCTCATCCTTCTCCGTTCTAATGAGGAAAGGCCTAACACCCTCAATCTTTCCTCGTAAGACCTACTCCCCATTCAGGAGGCTGAGTCAGTCCATTTTAAGCCTGAATTCCCTCTGAAAGAACAATGTATTCTGCTTTTCAGTTAATGTCCTTTCTTCCTTTGTGTTATCACAGGCAGGAGCAAATCTAGGCAATGGCGTCTATTGTAGAATACTAGGACCAGGCCTGCGACCTCTTCAGGCTTCCCAACTTTTGTGAGGACCACGAAGAATCCAGCCCGAGTTTTAAGGATCCAAAGAAATAACATTTATTTACAATAACATATATATACACAACAGCAGCAACTTCCCTTGCTGTTCACGCCTCTCTCTCTCTAGCTGGTTCCAAACGGGCCAGCTCTATTTATGCAGGGAGTCTGCTAATGATTTCTCCGCCCCCCTCATTGGGGAAGCTCATATTCCCATAGGATTGTGGGATTGTTAGTAGTCCCCAGCCAGTGGTAAGCAGGCAAGTTATAACACCAACCTAATAAGTAACAAGACTTGGTTCACATAAAGCCAAATTCTCCAAGAATATGTAGATTTCGTTAGCTCCCCAAAGTTTTGTCAATCACTTAATTCATCCCATCTGAAGCATAACCACAATACCTAAAATTAGCTTACCTATTGTCATGTGAGAGTACCTTTAAGAAATGGATATTTAAGCAATGTACCTTTAAGAAATAGAGCAGCTCATATTACTGAAGCGATGTCAGAGTGTGGGTGGAGCTGGGTTTTTAGCTCAGCCATTTTGCAGTGTTTTAGTTTCAGTTTTGAGGAAAAGAGCTTGGGTGTGTCTGTGATTTGCAGGGAGCTGGATTTGCTGTGATTTCTGCCATGGAAGACTATCTCTGAATCATTTGGGTGATTTAAACTCATAATAGTAATGTCTTTAACCTGATGTGTTTCTGTTGTTAAAAGGTGTGAAGTCTTTTGGAGGTTTGAAGGAACATTTTGAGGAATTATTTAGTGTTGTATTATTTTTGGGGTTATCTTTGGAGTAAGGGGTGGTAAATGATCCAATGTTTATTTAAAAAGATTAAGTTGAATGCATGGAATAAACATTGTTTTGTGTTTAAAAACCCACGTGTCCATAATTGTAATACCACACCTGGAGACCAAGCCGTGTGCCTCAAAAGCAGCAACATATTAAAGGGAGAGGTTGGTTCAACTCCATGGTACATTTTGGGGTTCTGAAAACACCGCTCCCATGACACTATATTATGTAACGATGATAATTGGCCAGAAATTGGCTGCATTACCTTAGAACATAGAACAGTACAGCACAGAACAGGCCCTTCGGCCCTCGATGTTGTGCCGAGCAATGATCACCCTAATTAAACCCACGTAACCCAACAATCCCCCCATTAACCTTACACTACGGGAAATTTAGCATGGCCAATCCACCTAACCCGCACATCTTTGGACTGTGGGAGGAAACCGGAGCACCCGGAGGAAACCCACGCACACACGGGGAGGACGTGCAGACTCCACACAGACAGTGACCCAGCCGGGAATCGAACCTGGGACCCTGGAGCTGTGAAGCATTGATGCTAACCACCATGCTACCGTGAGGCCCCCTTATTCAATAGAGGCAGTGAAAAGATAGTTGAGGGTGCAGGCTAGGATTTCTCCCTTACTCAATATGTCGGGAAGTAATGGATTTAATCGATAGCAGCACTCCTGGGATGAAATCTGATTTCCATGTGGGAATGGTAAAAATTCACAGCACAGATGGAAGCTACTTAGCACATCATTGACACTTCACAGCTCTCAGAAAGAACCATCCACATTGTCCTATTCCCCACACTTCTCTTTTTTATTCCAGATATGAACGTGAGATGGATTCTATTCCTGTCACTGTCTCTGGTCCGAGGAACCCCTCAATTCATATACAATCATCAGATTTCGTTTGGGGTGAAATTTACAGCTGCTGCCAACTTGTTTCCTGCTGTTGAATGGGTTTAATTTGCAGGTGTAAAGAACAGTTTCAAAAATGGAGATTGGGGCCTGCCAGTTGATGGAAATAAGTTATAGCGAAGAAAAATAAAGTTGTTTACATAAGTTATCATAAAGTAGCCTCAAAAATAAATATTTCACTAAGTATAAAACATTGGTAAGATTGTACGTGTAGGCATCAGATTCAGCTGATGTTAACTAAAGTCACAAGTGAGTGCCAGAAATGCAATGGGGGGGAAAATAACTGATCGGATGGCATTCCCACAGTAAAGATTTATCTGTTCTGTTAGTGGTCGGAAAAGCCACATTGGTCCTTTGAAAGATTAAGCATGGTGGCTCGGATATGTATTCTATGGCTGAAATGTAAATTTATGTTTTGTGTTCGTTTTCTCTATTGAAGGTGATACAGCGATAGGTACAAATGCTTTAGCCATTGCATCTTTGACTGTAAATGGCCTTAGCTTGGTTTGAGGCACTGAAGATTGACCAGGTTGCTGGACCTGGTAACATTTAACCTTGAATGCCGTAGAAAATCAGAGAGGTACTATATGACTCTCTTTTAGCTGACCAATAGTTCTTTCAGATGTAGACTCATATATAGACTCGGTTGAAATGACTGGAGAATGTGTGAATGCATTGCACACATGTGCCAAGTCCTGCCCATTGATATCTAGATAGGAAAGTAGGGAGAAGACCAGGCCATTTACTCCTTTAATCTTGTCTTGTGGTGATGGCTGGTCTGCATCTTAACTCTATTTACACTGTTTTGTTCCATAGCTTGTCAGTAAAACTCTGTAATTCATTGTTTTTCACAGGCTTGAATTACATAAACTGTTGCATAATGAATGTCTAGCTATGCTAAAGACGGATGATTCAGTGATTCATGGTTCGAAATAAAATGCTAACCGGCACTTAGATTTTTCACGTGAAAGGCTAAGTTTGTCTCACATTTGGGAACTCAAATGATGAATACATAGGAAAACAACACAAGATAAAATTATATGACCAAAGCTTAGAGCTCCTGCACCTCAACATTTCCCACAACACCACTGGCGCTAGCCGGGGTGGTGGTGGGGGGAGGAGTACCAGCGAGTGTGGGGGGGGGGGGGTTGGTGAGAAGGGTGGTGAGGGAGAGAGAGAGTGTGTGCGAGGGATGGTGAGGGAGAGAGAGAGTGTGTGCGAGGGATGGTGAGGGAGAGGGAGTGTGTGAGGGATGGTGAGGGAGGGAGTGTGTGTGAGGGATGGTGAGGGAGAGAGTGTGTGTGAGGGATGGTGAGGGAGGGAGTGTGTGTGAGGGATGGTGAGGGAGGGAGTGTGTGTGCGAGGGATGGTGAGGGAGAGAGTGTGTGTGAGGGATGGTGAGGGAGGGAGTGTGTGTGCGAGGGATGGTGAGGGAGAGAGTGTGTGTGAGGGATGGTGAGGGACAGAGTGTGTGTGAGGGATGGTGATGGAGGGTGTGTGTGTGCGAGGGATGGTGAGGGAGGGTGTGTGCGAGGGATGGTGAGGGAGAGAGTGTGTGCGAGGGATGGTGAGGGACAGAGTGTGTGCGAGGGATGGTGAGGGAGAGAGTGTGTGTGCGAGGGATGGTGAGGGAGAGAGTGTGCGAGGGATGGTGAGGGAGAGAGTGTGTGTGTGAGGGATGGTGAGGGAGAGAGTGTGTGCGAGGAATGGTGAGGGAGAGAGTGTGTGTGCGAGGGATGGTGAGGGAGAGAGTGTGTGCGAGGAATGGTGAGGGAGAGAGTGTGTGTGCGAGGGATGGTGAGGGAGGGAGTGTGTGTGCGAGGGATGGTGAGGGAGAGAGTGTGTGCAAGGAATGGTGAGGGAGAGAGTGTGTGCGAGGGATGGTGAGGGAGAGAGTGTGTGCGAGGGATGGTGAGGGAGAGAGTGTGTGCGAGGAATGGTGAGGGAGGGAGTGTGTGTGCGAGGGATGGTGAGGGAGAGAGTGTGAGAGGGATGGTGAGGGAGGGAGTGTGTGTGCGAGGGATGGTGAGGGAGAGAGTGTGAGAGGGATGGTGAGGGAGGGAGTGTGTGCGAGGGATGGTGAGGGAGGGAGTGTGTGCGAGGGATGGTGAGGGAGGGAGTGTGTGTGAGGGATGGTGAGGGAGGGAGTGTGTGCGAGGGACGGTGAGGGAGGGAGTGTGTGAGAGGGATGGTGAGGGAGGGAGTGTGTGCGAGGGATGGTGAGGGAGGGAGTGTGTGCGAGGGATGATGAGGGAGAGAGTGTGAGAGTGATGGTGAGGGAGAGAGTGTGCGAGGGATGGTGAGGGAGAGAGTGTGAGAGGGATGGTGAGGGAGGGAGTGTGTGCGAGGGATGGTGAGGGAGGGAGTGTGTGTGCGAGGGATGGTGAGGGAGAGAGAGTGTGAGAGGGATGGTGAGGGAGGGAGTGTGTGCGAGGGATGGTGAGGGAGGGAGTGTGTGTGCGAGGGATGGTGAGGGAGAGGGAGTGTGTGTGAGGGATGGTGAGGGAGAGAGTGTGTGTGCGAGGGATGGTGAGGGACAGAGTGTGTGCGAGGGATGGTGAGGGAGGGAGTGTGTGCGAGGGATGGTGAGGGAGGGAGTGTGTGTGCGAGGGATGGTGAGGGAGAGGGAGTGTGTGTGAGGGATGGTGAGAGAGAGAGAGTGTGTGTGCGAGGGATGGTGAGGGAGAAAGTGTGTGCGAGGGATGGTGAGGGAGGGAGTGTGTGTGCGAGGGATGGTGAGGGAGGGAGTGTGTGTGCGAGGGATGGTGAGGGAGAGAGTGTGTGTGCGAGGGATGGTGAGGGAGAGAGTGTGTGTGAGGGATGGTGAGGGAGAGAGAGTGTGTGAGGGATGGTGAGGGAGGGAGTGTGTGAGAGGGATGGTGAGGGAGGGAGTGTGCGAGGGATGGTGAGGGAGGGAGTGTGTGTGAGGGATGGTGAGGGAGGGAGTGTGTGAGAGGGATGGTGAGGGAGGGAGTGTGCGAGGGATGGTGAGGGAGGGTGTGTGTGTGAGAGGGATGGTGAGGGAGGGAGTGTGTGTGCGAGGGATGGTGAGGGAGGGAGTGTGTGTGAGAGGGATGGTGAGGGAGGGAGTGTGTGTGCGAGGGATGGTGAGGGAGGGAGTGTGTGTGAGAGGGATGGTGAGGGAGGGAGTGTGTGTGCGAGGGATGGTGAGGGACAGAGTGTGTGCGAGGGATGGTGAGGGAGAGAGTGTGTGTGCGAGGGATGGTGAGGGAGAGAGTGTGTGCGAGGGGTGATGAGGGAGAAAGTGTGTGCGAGGGGTGATGAGGGAGAACGTGTGTGCGAGGGATGGTGAGGGAGAGAGTGTGTGCGAGGGGTGATGAGGGAGAGAGTGTGTGCGAGGGATGGTGAGGGAGAGAGTGTGTGAGAGGGATGGTGAGGGAGAGAGTGTGTGCGAGGGGTGATGAGGGAGTTAGAGAGTGTGTGCGAGGGATGGTGAGGGAGAGAGAGTGTGCGAGGGGTGATGAGGGAGAGAGTGTGTGTCCGAGGGGTGATGAGGGAGATAGAGTGTGTGCGAGGGATGATGAGGGAGAGAGTGTGTGTCCGAGGGGTGATGAGGGAGATAGAGTGTGTGCGAGGGATGGTGAGGGAGAGTGTGTGTCCGAGGGGTGATGAGGGAGATAGAGTGTGTGCGAGGGATGGTGAGGGAGGGAGTGTGTGAGAGGGATGGTGAGGGAGAGAGTGTGTGAGAGGGATGGTGAGGGAGAGAGTGTGTGTGCGAGGGATGGTGAGGGAGAGTGTGTGTGAGGGGGATGGTGAGGGAGAGAGTGTGTGCGTGAGGGATGGTGAGGGAGTGTGTGTGAGGGGTGATGAGGGAGATAGAGTGTGTGCGAGGGATGGTGAGGGAGAAAGTGTGTGCGAGGGGTGATGAGGGAGATAGAGAGTGTGTGCGAGGGATGGTGAGGGAGAGAGTGTGTGCGAGGGGTGATGAGGGAGATAGTGTGTGTGCGAGGGATGGTGAGGGAGAGTGTGTGTCCGAGGGGTGATGAGGGAGATAGAGTGTATGCGAGGGGTGATGAGGGAGATAGAGTGTGTGCGAGGGGTGATGAGGGAGAGAGTGTGTGTGCGAGGGGTGATGAGGGAGATAGAGTGTGTGCGAGGGATGGTGAGGGAGAGAGTGTGTGCGAGGGGTGATGAGGGAGATAGAGTGTGTCCGAGGGGCGATGAGGGAGATAGTGTGTGTGCGAGGAGTGGGCTTCGGCCTTCAGACCCAGCATGGAGGGGTGGGTGGGGTGGCGAAAATGAAACTTGGCACAGGGCCTTATGAACTCTAAATCCGCCTCTGGTTACAATAACTGTTCTTTACACATTGCCAGCGAGGGGATGTGTTACCCATGTGCCATTGCCACATACAGCATGAGCTTTTGTGAAAACTGATGGAAGGTGCAGACATTGGTCCTGGGACGTTCGAGAGGTTGTTTTCAAATCCCTTCGTTACCCCACAATCCCCTAGTCCTGTAACATCCTCCAGTTCCACAGCCCTCCAAGATCTCGATGTTCCTCCAAATCCGGCCTCTTGAGCATCCCAGTTTTCTTCGCTCCGCTGTTGGCAGCCATGTCTTCAGCTGCATTGATCCTAAATTCTGAAACTCCTTTCCTATTTTGTTTACCAAGCCATAGTCACCTGCCCTCGCATCTCCCTTTAGGACTTGGTGTCAAATGTTGTTGGCAATGATCACATGTCACACTTTGGTTCACTTTGCTATGTTTTGCACACAATGTCAATATTTATTTTTGCTGTTCTATCAAATTTCCTCAACCTGCATCCCCATAGCAAGTATTGCATTGAGCCTATATTGCCTTGCCTTCTATCAAAATATATCACCTCACACTTTTGTGAGGAGTTTCATTGACCATTGCCGACCATTTTTAGGGGATATCAGCCTGACATTGCTGGATGGGAAATGAGTCATGTGATCCAGTCTTAGTTTCACTTCACTTCGAATTGCCGAGCAAAAACTTATAGCTAAGTTCCGCACGCATGAGTGCGGCCTCAACCGGGATCTTGGATTCACGTCGCATTACATTCACCCCCCACCATCTGGCCTGGACTTGCAAAATCCTACCAACTGTCCTGGCTTGAGACAATTCAAATGAAATGAAATGAAAATCGCTTATTGTCACGAGTAGGCTTCAATGAAGTTACTGTGAAAAGTCCCTAGTCGCCACATTCCGGCGCCTGTCCGGGGAGGCTGGTACGGGAATAGAACCGTGCTGCTGGCCTGCTTGGTCTGCTTTTAAAAGCCAGCAATCTAGCCCAGTGAGCTAAACCAGCTAAATTCACACCTCTTTAACCTGGGGTTACCCCTATCTCTGGATCTGTAATGAATTGATTACCGGCAAATGCTCGCATTCCAAGCATTGTCTGGCATCTCTGACTTTGTCTATATAAATGTTTCTGGAACATACCTCGCCATTCACCTGCGGAAGGAGCCGTGCTCCGAAAGCTTGTGTTTGAAACAAACCTGTTGGCCTTTAACCTGGTGTTGTAAGACTTCTTACTGTAGCTTCACTTGAGCAGAGCATGCCCACACAGCTCTGATGCCTTCAAGCTTTATATCTTTAAAGTTCCTCATGTGCCTCATGAACCCACAACACATTTACCCAGTCCCCCCTATGAGTGATTGGTGCCTCGATTCTTGCACAATAAATTATTACAATAACACGACAGCCATGTGTCTGCCCATTGCACTGAACTGGTTATGTTGTCTTGAAGTCTCTTGTTATCTTCTTCATGGTTTACTTATACTTCCAGATTTCATATCATCGTCATATTATGATATTGTTCCCTTATGTCCAATTTACCAACATCAAAAACTGCACTGTTCCAGGTGCTGAAACCTGGGGAACACCGCCGTGTACCTCCTTCCGGTCCAAATAAAAGACATACACAAAAACTTTCTGTGTTGCATCTCTTAAGTCTATTTTGTTCAGTGCTACAACTACCCTTTTCATTCGCGAATAAACCTATTGTGTGGTACCTTATCAAACATACTTTTGAATCTCCAGACGCAAAATATCAACTGCACTGCCCCGACAACTCTTCGTCAAAAAACTCATTCAGGTTAGTCAAACATGATATTCCCTCAACACATCCATACTGACCCCTCCTTTACCGACCTTTTCAAATATATTCTTTCGGGAGATTTCCTGACTGATAAAAAAAAAACGAAACCAGTGCAGAGCTGTGCTAGAAAGCAGATGTTGTTTTCATTAAAAATATTCCAAATGTGTTTGCAGCCGACAGCAGAACCCATTGCAAGTTATGAAGTGGAACCGTGACAGTCTGTCGCTTCATCTTCTGCTGCGGTGCACGAGGAAGTTTGAACAAATCTTTTTTTGCCCAGCCAGGCAGCAAGTGAGGCAGACTTATTGTGAAACTCAGACTGCAATAGGTGCATAGTTTGCAAAAAACAACTAATGTTCATTCACAACTGAGCTGCCCCAAATTATAGGACAAGCCGTTGCCTCGAAGATTTATGACTTCCAGATCCTGCAGATATATAATTGTGCTGTTGATGACGTACCCTCGTGGATTTAAAAATCCTCTCATCTTGGTTTTCAAATCGCTGCGTGGCCTCACCAAAAGGTGGAGGAAGATTGAAGAAAAAGAATGCAAGATTCAGAGTGTGTATGTAACATTTGATGAGCTGGAGAAAGCCCTTCTCCATTCAGGGAGAGATACTGGCTCCAGTTCTGGGAGAAGATGAGCCTTTGAAATGATCACCACAATGGTGGAGAATGCTGAAACCAATCACTCAACAAGAGGGTAACCATTTATATCGCACTGGAGCCATCTGTCATTTCTTTACTTGTACCTTTTTGCTTTGCAACATCATCTCTTTGGAGCCAAGTTGAATTAAAAACTTCATAAGGCGACTGTTTCATTTTTGTTGGGCAAGGGATACAGAACCAAGGTAGAGTTGGAGTTAGATACAGATTAGTCATGATCTAGTTGAATGGTAGAACATAATGGAGGGGTCGAATGGCCCAGTCAAAAAATTCAATCAGATTAGTTAAACATGATTTGCCCTCAACAAATCTGTACTGGCTCTTCTTTATAGAAATGCAACTTTGATCTTTCCAAATATACTTCTTCAGTGAACCTCCTGGCTATTAAAAATGAAACTTGTAATGAAGGTTCACTTTAGGAAAGTGGCAAGTTGGTAATGTCACTGAACTCGTAATCCAAGGCTCAGGCTAACACACTGGGGGCACAGGTTCAAATCCCACCACAGCAGAGAACAGGAGTAGGCCATTCAGCCCATCAAGCCTGCCCTGCCACTTAATACGCTCATGGTTAATCGGACTCTTCAAAGCCTTTTACGCCGACTGTCCCCATAACCCTTTACCATATTGTTAATCTGAAACCGATCAATCCCTGCTTTAAACCTACTCAATGACTGAGATTCCACAATCCTCTGCCGTAGAGAATTCCAAAGATTCACAACCCTCTCTGTGTAAAGAAATTTCTCCTCATCTCGGTCCGAAGTGACATTCAACTCTATTTCCCTCACAGCAGCGTCAGCCTGACCTACTGAGTGTTCCGGCATTTTCTCCTTCCATGTTTCAGTCTGATGGAGAGGACAACAAGTGATGTGGTTATCAGGTGTCCATTGAGGATTGTTGATCCCGGTGTTGGCTGGCGCCTGATGCCAAGACCCTGTAGCCGGCGATTATCATGGTGGTACCCGCTGGCCCACAGGGGATGTCACCATTTTCCTCTGTCATTGAGTCATACAGCACAGAAGAGGCCCTTTGGCCCATCTCATCTCACTGAAGCTGAATTTGGACGTCCTATTGGCCGTCAGGCTCTGGCTACTTCATCACGCAGAAAATCCTTAGGTACGCGACTGGTGTCTAGCCTGCGGGTATGCTCAAGCCAGCGACACTGCCTCTGCTTGATGTGGGCCAACATACTTGGGAGCTTTGCCTTTGAGAGGCTCGTCATCTTCATAATTTTCCCCTTCCAATTGACACCCAGAATGAGCCACAAACAGCAAAGATTAAAGTTCCTTTCTTGATAGTTGTAAATTGCCCATGTTTCACAGCCACAAAAGGTGCTGAGAGCTCAGGCCTCATAGACCAGCATCCTGGGCCTAAGAATCAGCTTGATGTTATTCTAGGCACATTTAGTGAATCAGCCACAGGTGATGGCTGCTTTCCCTGCACGTCAACTGAGAAATCTTTGATTTAATGCAACTGGCCTCTGATTCATTAAAGCCACTGTCTACATTCTGAAAAATATCTAGAAAGATTAATACGCCAAACCTTCAACATAACTGGCTCATTTTAATGTCAAAAAATGTAAGTGATCAATCTTAAGGTACCGGGGCCGAAATATATGGAGAAACTCGAGAAGCTGGGATTATTCTGAAAGTAGGGAAGGTAAAGGGCGGTGGTTTGATAGAGATGTTCATAATCGTGATGGATTTTCATGGAATAAATGAGGTGAAACATTTTCTGGTGGCAGACTTGGAAATATATCAGCCGCTCCTTCACTGTCGCTGGGTCAAAATCCTGGAACTCCCTCCCTAACAGCACTATGGGTGTACCTACACCACATTGGCTTGGCGGCAGCGGTTCAAGAAGGCAGCTCACCACCAACTTCTCAAGTGCAATTAGGGTTGGGCAATAAACGCTGGTCAAGCCAGCAATGACCACATCCGGCGTATGAGTTTTTTAAAAAAGATTCAGTCACCAGGGGAGACTGATTCAAGGTGATTGACAAAAGAATCCGAGGCAGCAGTGATGGAACAACATTTACACAGCATGTTGTGATGATCTGGAACGCAGTTTGAAAGAAGAATCATTGGGGTTCTCCATTTCTGAGACAGTGGGCGGGATTCTCCGAACCGCCCGCCGGGTCAGAGAATCCCGCCCCGCTGCTCCGGCGCTGGCTGCCGTATTCTCCAGCACCAGATTCTGCACCTATGTGGCCCATGGCCCTAAGTTCACAGCGGGCATTCAGCAACGTGCACGTGGCTGCCTTGCCAACTGCGGCAATGATATTCCTTGCCACCCAGACCCCACAGCCCACCTCCTGGCCACCCCCCACTACTCCCCCCAACCCTGGCATAAGCCCCTCGGCCAGCGGCACAACTTTCAGTGAACTATGGCGCTGTTGGACACCTTTCACACCCCCTCTCTCTCCCTCAGCACATGTGAACCGCGCCGTCGGGAACTCGGCCAATCGGAGGCAGAGCATTGCAGAGGCCCCCAGAGAATATCGGGTCCGGCCCGCTAATGATACACAAACGGTGTTTACTGTATGTGCGTTGATGCCGCTGCCAAGGTGCTGGAGCATTACTATTCGGTGCCAAATCGGCGCCTTCCGCGATTTCGGCGTTGGAACCGATTCTCCACCCAATTGCCTTTCCCGATTTTGGAGAATCCCGTCCTGTAACTTTCAAGAGGGAATTGGATAAGTGTTTGAATGGTAGAGATTCGCAGATGCCGGGAAATGGGCTAATTGGATAGATCAAAGAGGAGGAACTGGCAGGCTGGTCTGATTGGCCATTTTCCATGCTGTATAATTCTGTGATTCTAGGTTACATCGGCAAGATTAAGGCCATCCCTCCCTGATGGAACAGACAGGGCTCATCAATACCCAGTCAGCACTGTGACAAGGCAGCAGGGTATTACACGCTAATATTTTTTAAACAAAAATAGCCCATCTTCTTGATAATGAACTGTGGCCCAGAACGCAGCAGATGGCTGAATCCCTCCAGGTTAGGAACGATGGCCGCTCACATCCATCTCCTGGAAAGAGAAGTTTGCCCTCAGCTCAAACTGCTCTTCTCAGGGTACGTTACCATGGCTACCCTGTCCTCAGTTCCTGACTCGGGCTTTCAACTGAGATTGCAAGGAGCCAGACTTGGATCCTGTCTCAGGAACGTCAGGTTACAGGCAGGATGCTAATTGCCCTTCAGAAGGTGGTGGTGAGCGGCCTTCTTGAACCGCTGCAGTCCTTGAGGTGTAGGTACACCCACTGTGCTGTTAATAATAATCAACTTCATTAATGTCACAAATAGGCTTATATTAACACTGCGATGAAGTTACTGTGAAAATCCCCTCGTCGCCACATTCCGTCACCTGAGGGAGAATTCAGAATGTCCAATTCACCCAACAGCACGACTTTCGGGACTTGTGGGAGGAAACCGGAGCACCCGGAGGAAACCCACGCAGACACGGGGAGAAAGGGCAGATTCCGCACAGGCAGTGACCCAAGCTGGGAATCGAACCCAGGACCCTCGCGCGCTGTGAAGCAACAGCGCTAACCACTATGCTACTGTGCTTCCCGCACAGTGGGAGGGAGTCCAGGATTTTGACCCAGCAATAGTAAAGGAGCGGCCGATATATTTCCAAGTTAGGGTGGTGATTCATAGAATAAAATAGTAAGATAAAATACGCTATCCTCCATCCTCAGTCGCTGAAATCAAACCCCACTTCCTACTCTGAGTCCATTCTTCTCCACCCCTTGCCTCCCACAGACACACCTTCTCCCAAACCTTGAAAACTAAGGATAAAGCCTGACATCGACCAACCACCCCACTTGGTTGATCTCAGTTCCTCCTGCCTTGTCCAGGTTTCAGAATTCAAACAGAGGGACGTTATTTTTTTCTTTTTCCTCTTTGTGGCTGGGTATATTTTTTTAAATCAGCTCCACGGACACTAGAAATTAACAAATGATGCGTAATGTTCCTCATGCCTTCCGCAGTTAGATCAAAGATTTTTAATCGTTATTGCAAGGTTAAATTCTGTGGCTTTCAATTATGTGGTTGCACTATATTATGACAATGGTATTTCTAAACCTTCTATTTTATTGATTCAGCCTTTTAATTCTTTGGCTCTATAATGAAAATTGTGGTAGATGCGCTGAATGAGTTTGGAAGACATTGCGGGGGGGGGGGATTCTCCGACCCCGCGCCGGGTGGGCCGAGCGGCCGTGTCCCTCCGGCGCCGTTCTAACCTGCTCTGAGCCGGCGGGACCTCGGGGGTGAAGGATCGGGTGGGGCCTGTGGGGGAAGGGGAGGGGGTCTGACCCCTTGGGGGGGCCTCCGTGGTAGCCTGGCCTGCGATCGGGGCCCACCGATCGGCGGGCAGGCCCTGCTGGTTGGGGGCCTCCTTTACTAACCGCCGGCCCCTGTACCCATGTTGCGCGGAGCCAGCACGTTGAAGGGGGCCACTGCGCATGCCTGCATTGGTGCCAGCACCACTGCGCATGCACGGATCCTGTGGCACACAGTTCGCACCGGGATCGGCAGCAGGAGTGGTGCGAACCGCTCCAGCGCCGTACTGGCCCCCTGTGGGGGACAGAATAACACCTGGCAGCGGCCCATTCACGCCATTGTAAAGCGCGACAGCGTTTATGACGCCGTGGACACTCCACCATGGGTTGGGAGAAAGCCGCCCCTTGTTCTCCAACATTAAGTCTATTGGTGCTGAAATCTTTACTCTGCAGGTTTCATTTCACTACTCCTCCCATCACATTATTCCAAATGTTTATTCCACTTTATGAGTGAGATTTTTTTTTAAATCTTTAACGTAATTTATATTCATTCACATACATAGGACATACAGAAACAAGCCATTTGATCAAACTGTTGTGTGCGGCTGTTTAATGCTCCATTTTGTCAATATCAATTACATTGTTAAGGATTCATGGCAATTACATTGTTCAACAGGTGATGGGTATTTGTACACCTATAAATGGGGAAGGCTGGGACACTGGCTGGTAGCAGTGTCGATTGTGAACAAAGCCAATAAATGCTCTCCAGCAAAGAAGGAAGCTGTGTCTTAGTTTTAACTTTTTTTTATAAATGTAGAGTACCCCAGCGAACCATGCCCATATGTTTTGGGCATGCCCACACTCGGGGAATTCTGGCAGGGGGTGGCGAGGACGGTGTCGAGGGTGGTAGGGTCCAGGGTCAAGCCAGGCTGGGGACTCGCGATATTTGGGGTTGGGGCGGAGCCGGGAGTGCAGGAGGCGAAAGAGGCCGGTGTTTTGGCCTTTGCGTCCCTAGTAGCCCGGCGGAGGATCTTGTTGCAATGGAAAGATGCGAGACCCCCAAGCGTGGAGACCTGGATCAATGACATGGCGGGCTTCATTAAGCTAGAGAAGGTTAAATTCGCCCTGAGAGGGTCGGTACAAAGGTTCTTTAGGCGGTGGCAGCCTTTCCTCGACTTTCTGTCTCAACGATAGGGAACTAGGTCAGCAGCAGCAGCAACCCGGGGGGGAGGGGGGGGGGGGGGGGGGGGGAGGTATTGTTTATGTTAATTTAATTTATTTTTAATTTATTTTGTTGTTCATCGGGTTTGGGGAGGGTGGGGGGGCTCGTTATATGCGTTGTTACGGGTCCGGGGGGGTGTTTATTATTGTTATTATTATTGTTTTGTTGTTATACATTTTTCAAAAATTTCAATAAAAATTATTTATAAATGTAGAGTACTCAATTAATTTTTTCCAATTCAGGGGCAATTTAGCGTGGCCAATCCACCTACCCTGCACATTACATAGATTACATAGAATTTACAGTGCAGAAGGAGGCCATTCGGCCCATCGAGTCTGCACCGGCTCTTGGAAAGAGCACTCTACCCCCTATCCAAGGTCAACACCTCCACCCTATCCCCATTACCCAGTAACCCCACTCAACACTAAGGGCAATTTTGGATACTAAGGGCAATTTATCATGGCCAATCCACCTAACCCGCACATCTTTGGACTGTGGGAGGAAACCGGAGCACCCGGAGGAAACCCACGCACACACGGGGAGGATGTGCAAACTCCGCACAGTGGTGCATAATTATATCTTTGGGTTTGGGGGTGAAACCCATGCAAACACGGGGAGAATGTGCAAACTCCACACGGACAGTGACCCAGGGCTGGGATCGAACCTGGGACCTCGGCGCCGTGAGGCAGCAGTGCTAACCCATTGCACCACCGTGCTGCCCTCACTGATTTATAATTATGATCCCCGAGTCCGGACTCCTCTGAAAGTAGATACATTGACAACCCTGTCAAACCCCCTTCCATATGGCTTCTGCCAGGTCACCCCCTAAACCTTTTTGTTTCCTGGAGGAAAGATCTTCAACCCTTTTAGTGTTCCCCGATAGTTCGAATCTTTGGTTTCCCAGGTCTGGCTGCCGTCCATTGTTACGTTGTCCAATAATTGGGGAAAAAAAAGAGAAACATTTAGTTTGGTCTCGATCATTAATCTTTTAAAAGCTGACGGTTTTTCTTTGCTTTGATGTAAAATTGATGTGACACAGTTGCTGGAACGTGATCCTCTGTGGCAGTGAGTGTAGTGGATGTGGGGACCTCAAAAATCTCTCTCTTTCCCTCTCTCTCTCTATCCTTTCTCACTCAAAGCAAAATGCCTGATGAAATTGGTTAAGGAGCTGTGACAAACTAAAACTTGCATTTATATAACACATTTAACATGGCAAAATGTCCCAAGGCAATCATAGGAGTGTTCGCCAACAGAATTTGACATTGAGCCACATCGTACATTCACACAACCCCGACAGTGCAGAAGGAGATATGAGGTCAGGTGACCAAAAGCTGACAGTCAAAGTGGGTGGGTCTGAAGGAGGAAAATGAATTGGAGAGGTGGAGATGGTTAAGAGAGAGAATCCCTGAGCTCAGGACCCTCGTGTTGAAGGTACGGTTATCGATGATCATAGAATTTACAGTGCAGAAGGAGGCCATTTGGCCCATCGAGTCTGCACCGGCTCTTGGAAAGAGCACGCAATTCAAATCAGGGATTCCCAAGAGGCCAGAATTGACGAAGCAGAAAGATCCCAGAGGGGCGGACAGCTGGAGGAGGTTACAGAAATATGGAGGGATGAGGTCATGAAGGGATTTGGAAGCAAGAGTAGAAATTTAAAATTCCAACTATTTATCATTAATAATTGCCACGTTAACTATGAATGATGGGACCCAAATCTCCTTTTTTGCTCCGCCAGCTGAGCTTTAAGATGTCTCTAATCCAGGAACATCAGCATAGTCAGCATTACCCTAAAGTCATCTCACACACCCACACTTCATCGCCACTACATTGAATGTGAGACTTGTTGCACAATCTGCAATTCAAATTCATCCTTACTCAGGCTTCAACAAACACAAGCTCCTCCACCTTCTTATACCTTGGATAATTTTTAGCTGGCTGCATCTACGCCATTGGGCAGCACGGTAGCACAAGTGGCTAGCACTGTGGCTTCACAGCGCCAGGGTCCCAGGTTCGATTCCCCGCTGGGTCACTGTCTGTGCGGAGTCTGCACGTTCTCCCCGTGTCTGCGTGGGTTTCCTCCGTGTGCTCCGGTTTCCTCCCACAGTCTAAAGATGTGTAGGTTAGGTGGATTGGCCGTGATAAATTGCCCTTAGTGTCCAAAAAGGTTAGGAGGGGTTATTGGGTTACGGGGATAGGGTGGAAGTGAGGGATTAATATGGGTCGGTGAAGACTCGATGGGCCGAATGGCCTCCTTCTGCAATATATGGGGCGCGATTCTCCGCTCCCCACGCCGGGTGGGAGAATCGCGGGAGGGCCAGGCGACTCACGACACGCCCCCCCTGGCGCCCCCCGCGATTCTCCCACCCCCCGTTCGGAGTGGGCCCTGGGTGGGCCGAGCGGCCTGCCGTTCCTGACCGGTTCACGACGGCGGCAACCACACCTGGTCGCTGCCGTCGTGAACATGGCGCCAAATGCTCGTTTGAAGCTTGTGGGGGGGCGGAGAGGGGAGTGAGCACCACGGCCGTGCTCGGGTGGGGACTGGCCCGCGATCGGTGCCCACCGATTGTCAGGCCGGCATCTCCAAGCGACGCACTCTTTCCCCTCCGCCGCCCCGCAAGATCAAGCCGCCACGTCTTGCGGGGCAGTGGAGGGGAAGACGGCAACCGCGCATGCGCAGGTTGGAGCCGTCAGCCGTCGTGACGTCAGCCGCGCATGCGCAGGTTGGAGCCGTCAGCCGTCGTGACGTCAGCCGCGCATGCGCGGGTTGGAGCCGGCCAACCTGCGCATGCGCGACTGACATCACATAGGCGCCGCCGTCGCGTCATTCTCGACGCAAGCGTCAAGGCCCGGCGGCTGAGAGTTATGGAGCGCTGCTCCTAGCCCCCCGGGTGGGGGTGAATAAGGTGAGAGGAGCGGCCTCCGAGGCCGTCGTGAAACTCGGCCAAATTCACGACGGCCTTCCCGATTTTTCACGGGAGCGGAGAATTCTGCCATGTTCTAAAGTTAAAGTCATCTTTATTGTCACAAGTAGGCTTACATTAACACTGCAATGAAGTTAATCCCCTAGTCACCACACTCCGGCGTCTGTTCGGGTACATAAAGGGAGAATTCAGATTGTCCAAATTACCTAACAAGCGTACAGAGTCCGCACAGACTGTGACCCAAGCTGGGAATCGAACCTGGGACCCTGGAGCTGTGAAGCAACAAGGCTAACCACTGTGCTCCCGTGCTGCCCGTGCTGTTAGGTTATAGATTGAATGAAGAGTGCAGGAGGGCATTCCCGGAGCAGCACCAGACATACCGGAAAATGTGGGATTAACCTGGTGAAGCTCCACACAGGACCATTCGCAGGCCAAGTAATAGACAGAGCGAATCAATTCAATTCAACAACGAAGGGATCAGATCTAAGCTCTGCACATCCAGCCGTGAATGGTGGTGGACAATTAAACAACTCACTGGAGGAGGAGGCTCCACAAATATCCCCATCCTCAATGGTGGGGGAGCCCAGCACATCTGTGCAAAAGACAAGGCTGAGGCATTCGCAATAATCTGCAGCCAAATACTGGGTGGAGGATCGGTCTCACTCTCCTCCGGAGGTCCCCAGCCTGACAGATGTCAGTCTTCAGCCAATTCAATTCACCCCACGACAATAAGAAATGGCTGATGGCACTGGATACTGCAAAGGCCATGGGCCCTGACAATATTCCGGCAATAGTACTGAAGGCTTGTGTTCCAGAACGTGCCACACCCCTAGCCAAGCTGTTCCAGTACAGCTACTACACTGGCATCTACCCGGCAATGTGGAAAATTGCTCAGGCGTGTCCTGTACACAAGGAACAGGACAAATCCAACCCAGCCAATTACCACCCTGTCAGCCTACTCTCCATCATCAGCAAAGTGATGGAAGGGGGTCATCATCAGTACTCTCAAGTGGCACTTACTCAGCAATAACCTGACACTCAGTTTGGGTTCCGCCAGGGTCACTCAGCTCCTGATCGCATTACAGCCTTGGTTCAAACATGGACAAAACAGCTGAACTCCAGAGGTGCGAGTGGCTGCCCTTGACATCAAGGCAGCATTTGATCGAGTGCGGCATCAAGGAGCCCAAGCTAAACTGGAGTCAATGGGAATCAGGGGGAAACACTCCACTGGCACAAAGGAAGATGGTTGTGGTTGTTCGAGGTCAGTCATCTCAGTCCCTGGACATCACTGCAGGAGTTCCTCAGGGTAGTGTCCTGGGCCCAACCGTCTTCAGTTGCTTCATCAATAATCTTCCTTCCAACATAAGGTCAGAAGTGGAGATGTTTGCTGATGACTGCATAATATTCAACACCATTCGCAATTCCTCAGACACTGAAGCAGTCCACGTGCAAATGCAGCAAGACTTGAACAATACCCTGGTTTGGGTTGACAAGTGGGAAGTAACATTCATGCCACACAAATGACAGACAATGACAATCTCCAATAAGAGGGATTCAACCATCGTCCCATGACATTCAATGGCATTAACATTGCTGAATCTCCCACTATCAACATCTTCGGGGTCAACGTTGATCAGAAACTGAACTGGACCCAGCCACATAAATACTGTGACTACAAGAGCAGGTCAGAGGCTAGGAATTCTGCAGCGAGTAACTCAGCTCCTGACTCCCCAAAACCTGTCCAGAATCTACAAGGCTCAAGTCAGGAGTCTGATGGAATACTCTCCACTTGCTTGGATGAGCGCAGCTCCAACAACACTCAAGAAGTTCAATACTATCCAGGACAAAGCAGCTGCTTGATTGACACCCCTTCCATAAACATTCACTCCCTCCGCCACCAGGAACCATGTGTACCATCTACTGGAGCACTGGAGGAACTCACCAAGGCTCCTGGGACAGCACCTCACAACCCACTACCACCTATGGAAGGACAAAGGCAGCAGGCACATGCAAACACCACCACCTGGAAGTCCCCCTCCAAGTCACTCACCATACGAGGAAAGGTTGAGGGTACTAGGCCTTTTCTCATTAGAACGGAGAAGGATGAGGGGCGACTTGATAGAGGTTTATAAGATGATTAGGGGAATAGATAGAGTAGACAGTCAGAGACTTTTTCCCCGGGTGGAACACACCATTACAAGGGGAGATAAATTGAAGATAAATGGTGGAAGATATAGAGGGGATGTCAGAGGTAGGTTCTTTACCCAGAGAGTAGTGGGGGCATGGAATGCACTGCCTGTGGAAGTAGTTGAGTCGGAAAAGTTAGGGACCTTCAAGCGGCTATTGGATAGGTACATGGATTAGAGTAGAATAATGGAGTGTAGGTTAACTTCTTAAGGGCAGCACGGTAGCATTGTGGATAGCACAATTGCTTCACAGCTCCAGGGTCCCAAGTTCGATTTCGACTTGGGTCGCTGTCTGTGTGGAGTCTGCACATCCTCCCCGTGACTGCGTGGGTTTCCTCCGGGTACTCCGGTTTCCTCCCACAGTCCAAAGATGTGCAGGTTGGGTGGATTGGCCATGAAAAATTGTCCAAAATTCTATGATTAACCTAGGACAAAAGTTCGGCGCAACATCGTGGGCCGAAGGGCCTGTTCTGTGCTGTACTTCTCTATCTATCTATCTATCTATCCTGACTTGGAAATATATTCCCGTTCCTTCACTGAAACTGGGTCAAAATCCTGGAACTCCCTCCCTAATAGCATAGTGGGTGTACCTACAACACATGGATTGCAGCGGTTCAAGAAGGCCGCACACCTGCACCTTCTCAAGGGGCAATTAGGGATGGGCAATAAATGCTGGCCTAGCCAGCGACAACCCACATCCCGTAAAAATTAATTTTTTATAATGTTGCACTTCAGAGAGTTGGCCAACATCCTGTTTTGCACTAAAAGTATTTTGCATTGCTCGAGAAACTGCTCAATGATCAGGTCCCAGATGTAAAAGACCTTGTGTCATTGTTCCAAGAGTTTCCCTTGTGGTCCGGTCAATATTTATCACAAAAACATTCACGTTAAATGTCGAGGATGGGACCTTACTGTGTGCAAATTGACTGTCATCCATCCATCCTTATACCACGGACTACACATCAAAACTCCATTATTAGCTTTAAAGGGCTTTGGGACATTCTGAAGTCATGAACAGTTTTGGTCTTATTTGAAAAGGGATGTAATTGCGTGAGAAACAGTTCACAGACTCATTTCTGGGATCAAGGGTTCATGAAAAAAGGGTGGACAGTTTGGGTCCACACCCATTGGAGTTTCGAAGAATGAGAGATGACACTGAGAGGTGACACTGAGAGGATAAAGTGGATATTGGACGGAATTTTCCTCATGTGGGGGAGACTAGCACCAGGGGGCAGAGTTTAAGAATAAGAGGTCTCCCTTTTAAGCCAAAGATAGGGGGCGGGATTCTCCAAAAATGGGGCTATGTCCCCACGCCCGCGGAAAACGCACGCAAATCACTCTGGACTTACCTGGAGAAAGTCCAGGGTGATTCTGCGATTTACAGAGGGCTAGCAGGGCCCCGGAGTGCTCCTCGCAGCTCCGCCTGCTGATACTGGGCCCTGCACTTCCGGACGGGGGTCCGCACATGCGCACGGCGGCGGCCTTTGGTGGCTGCCCCACGCGACATGCCCGACCCACAGCGCGGACCGGCACCAAAAAGACCGGCACCAATCGGAAGCCTGGCCATCATGGAGGCCCCGCCCCCCCCACCATGAATGATCCACCAGCTTGATGTCATCGACATATTACCAAGCAAACTCCAAGATATTCATCCACACGTACATCTTCACTGCACAACTCTGGTCTGCTGTCTCCTGGTTAATGTTCTCCTTCTCTACCACCGTACAGGAACCATTGTCCCTGCCTTGGGCCATCCCAGTTTGCAACTAAAACAAAAACAGAAAATACTGGACAATCTCAGCAGGTCTGACAGTGTCTGTGGAGAGAGGAGGGAGCTAACGTTTCAAATCTGGGTGGCTCTTTGTCGAAGCTGGAGAGAATTGGAAATAGGGTCAGATTTATGCTGTTGTGGGGAGGGGGGGTGACATGGGGCTGGGTAGGGAGCAGTGATAGGTGGAGACAGACAAAGATGTCGAGGACAGAAGACAAAAGGAATGTAAATGGGGGTAATTAAGGCTGCCGATACTGGAACATAAAGAGATTAGAATGTGTGAATGGCAGGAAAGGTTGAGCCGTGTGTTGGTATCATTTTGTATCTAGCTGCTTGGCACAAATCCACTTCCCATCAAACATTTATCTAGCTCCATTTTGAAGATGTTATTGCTTTTTCCAGATCCAGGCGAGGCAAGAAAACATTTCCAATCTCCAGTCTTGTTTGAGGAACACTAAAAGTAAATCTGTGCCTTTTGTTGAGAGTTTGCCATCTCAAACAGCTCTCCAATTTCCATTTTGCTTTTGTTTCAATGGTGAAAATGAAGATAGCAATCTGTTTGATTATTTGATTTCGACTGGATTCTCTCTCCTCTCAGCCTTTTCTTCATATTGACAGATGCACAGTTAAATATCAATGCAAACAGGATTTCAAATAATTGTGATAGATTTAAATGTCTTGGGGGCATGTTTAGTGGTCTTAAGATCTTGTGATACTTTTATCTGGATTATCGCATATAGCACAGGAAAATAGGTGGCAAAATGGGGAGAATTCTGCCGGCAATTCAATCATTTTAGATGGACTGGGATAAATCTGAATTCAAAGGAATAGAGTGAATATTTGAACCCCCATCCGATCAAATGAGAATAATGGCACCCGTGTTGGACCACTACACCATGAAGGTCTACAAGGAAGATTTTCTTCTGAATGTGTCAGCGGCTGTCCAACAGGTGGAAGAAATACATTCTGAGAGAGGATGGGCTGGTTTTCCCAGACTCTCGCGTGGCAGCAGACCCGGCTTGCCATTGGCATCTGGCAGGATCTTCTGGATCCTACGATGTCTCCGGTATTTTGCAAGCCTTGCCTGGCCACTGCCAGGGATCCCGCAGTGGAGGTAGGGGGAAGGGGGGGAGGGGGGGGGGGGGGGGTTGCCTTTGGCAGGATGGGAAGATCCCAACTGTGGGAAGGGCCGGAAAATCCTCAAAGATTCTCATCAAGACTTTCCAGCCTCAGCATAGCGCGGTTTCCCGCAGGCTGTCCATATAAATCCCCATCACTTCGGAGGGGCCCGAAGATCCTGTCAGCGGGAGCAACCGGAATATCTTATGTTTGGTACCTTTACGCTCCTGTACCCAACACTCCTATACACAATCCACGTACACAACACTCGTCTGCACAACACTCGTCCGCACAACACTCGTCCGCACAACACCCGTCCGCACAACACTCGTCCGCACAACACTCGTCCGCACAACACTCGTCCGCCCAACACTCGTCCGCCCAACACTCGTCCGCCCAACACTCGTCCGCCCAACACTCGTCCGCCCAACACTCGTCCGCCCAACACTCGTCCGCCCAACACTCGTCCGCCCAACACTCGTCTGCACAACACTCGTCTGCACAACACAACACTCGTCTGCACAACACTCGTCTGCACAACACTCGTCTGCACAACACTCGTCTGCACAACACTCGTCTGCACAACACTCGTCTGCACAACACTCGTCTGCACAACACTCGTCTGCAGAACGCTCCTGCACCCATTTATACAGTACCCTTGGTGTTGCAGAATGCCCCAAGGAGCTTTACTGGAGAGTATGTGGCAAAATTGACATGGAGGCACATTGGGAGATATTTGACAAGTGACCAAAGACCTGGTCAAGGGTTAGCAAGATCGAAAAGGGGGAGAGACATGAAGACGTGGCAATGTTTTATCCACAGCTTAATGCCCAGGAAGGTGCAGATGTGAATGGTGGACTAATTTAAATCGGAGTTAAACAAGAGGCCCAGAATGGGAGGAATGCAAAGATCCCAGAAGTTTAAAGTGGGAGTTAACAGAGATGGGCAGGGGCAAAGACCATGGAGGATACATTCTTTCGTTCCTGTGGAATCCGGAACAATCCCTGGAGGGTTAGCCAACTTGAGTGGAGAAATTTCTTCTGTGTGAAGAGAAGCAATCGCAAAATAAAATTAAGTCAAATAGGGAACCAAACTGGACCCTACTTTCACATCACTTCCAGGCCTGCTGCTCACAGAGAAGTGGTGCATTAAAACGCTCTCCATCCGATTCAATCCAAGTGAGCAACAAAGGGAAAAAAGAACCCACAACGCAATCTACCTTCAGGCGCCCCTTCATCGGGCCAGGCTACAATCTGAGAGCTGGTCCTGATGTGACTTGTACATGAGAGCAAGCAATCAGCTGCCAAGCGTAAAAGTCATTAAGTGCCACATGCTTCTTTGTGACGTGTTGTTTTTCCGAAGAGTGTATGTGCACTGAATAATAGGCTGCCTGGAATACTGTAAAGCACCAGCAAGCCCTGCACCAGAGTCAATCTGGCTCAGAATGCCTCATTATTCCCATACCACAGGGGAGCTGTTGCTGAATTTTCTTTAAGCTCTTCCCTGCGTGTTCAACTAGATTTTAATAAATATGGCCCCGTGTTTCTACAATCGGGCAGCAACCACCTTGGGGAAGGTCAGTCAGCAGAATGGAATGGAGGAATTAGAAATGCAAGTTCTAGGACAGGCAAAGGGCAAGAGGTAGCGCTGGAAGAGTTTTGATTTGTCGCAGCTAGGATCAGCTTCCCCTTATTGTATCCTCCCTGCATGAAGAACATGGACAACATCCGCACCATTAAATTGTCAACCCCCGTCAAAGGGGCAAGACAATAAAATTCTGCCCTTGTGTCACTGGCCAACGCAGTGCCATTCTTTTACCCGGTGCCGGAATGTGTGCACAACTTTGTGTGACCCCTGCAACAACAACTTACATTTCCATAGCCTCTTGAAGCGAATAAAATACTTCACAGGAGCAACCATCAACCAGAATTTGGACACCAAGGCGCATAAGGAACCACAGAAGCTGGGTTGACGGGACAAGTTTTTTTGGGAGGGGGGGGGGGGGTTAAAATGAAGGAGAGGGAAGGGGAGAGGCCGAAGGACTTAGGGACGAGATCCCTGGGCTTAAGATGATGTCATGGCATCCAATGGTGGGTCAAAACCCAAAACGGATTAATGCAGAGATCTTTGAGAGTTGTAGGGCTGGAAGAAGCTTACCGAGACGGAGGAAATGAGGCCATGGAGGAGTTTGAATGCAAGGATGAGAATTTTTAATGTTAAAATGTCTCCAGATATCTGCTCCAATTCATCCAGATGTCTACCAAGCTCCAAATTGAAATGGTATAACTACTGGTGACTTGGTGAGCTGGGAACCAATGTAAAATCTGCAAGTCGTGGTGATGGGTGAGCAGGTGTTGGTGTGAAGTAGAATATGGACAAGAGGATATGGGTCAGCTCAGGTTTATGGAGAATGAGGAAAGATCTTGCTCAATGTACTTGATGCTCAAGTTCATAACTATGTGAGAGAATGCAAAGAGGTGACACCCTCTCTGTGCAGCTGAAGTCTGGCCTGCCATTTGGAAATCTCGAAAATATATTTAAAATATTTTTACATGACATGGTGTGGATCCATTACTAACATGGTGTCTCAAAGGAAGGTCAGAAATGCAACCCCATCTGCTACCAACCCACTAAAAGCTGAGCCCTACCACTCTGTTGGAACCTTGTGACTTTCTAAAGAAATAAAAGCCTCTTCCCTTTGGCTGCAGTCGAGAAGTTATCAGCTTCTCACCAGATTTTGTTAATTGCACGTTTTAGTCATTTTTAATTGTTTGCAGGTGGTGGGCAACAACTGAGGGCTCACTTGAACCCCTATAATAGGCACAGAGTGAAACTATATTTTTGGATTAGGAGGCGCACGCTTGTAATGTAGAACCCTGTAAATAAATATAGAAATGTGTAAAGTTTGGCTCCAGTTCTATCCTTCTATCGTTTCTGGAGATTTCCCAAGTCTGATAACAAACACCTGTTCTGCCGACACAACCCGGACACCACAGTGCCACAGCTCCTCAGCCCTGCGATCACTGCCACTGCCAAGGTGCCCTTGTGACACTTGGCACTGCCAAGCCAGCATTTTGTGCGCATGCGTGATTGGGCCGGGGTTGCCCACTGTGGGTGTTGGGGTTGTGAGGAGGGTCTGGGGGGCCTCCCATGCTGCGTTCCGGCTGGGGGGGGGGGGGGGGGGTCGGTTGGGGATTTCCTTTGTGGGCCTCGGAGATCGGGACACCATTTAAAAATGGCGCCTGATCTCTCGCTACAACTGGGAGTTCCGGCGAGCAGAGCTCCTCATTGTAAAAGAACGTGGCGATGTGCGGCCTCTGCCACGCGTTCCCGTTTAGGCGAATCGCGTTGATTATTCATGGGTTTGTCGGCACTGCGAGTACCGGGAAACACGCGGTGAAACCTGCTCGCGAGGGGACGTTGTTCCCTTTTGGGAAGAGGCACCCTAAGTGTGGGCGAAACCAGTGAGAAACTCCACCAGGGCCCAAAAAAGTTACTAAGTGTCATTGACTAGCGGTGGGGAACACGCTGGCAGAAACTCCATGAAAAGCCCGCCACAAATGAACTTAGAAATGTTTTAAGAGAATTGCGCCCCCTATCTGTGCACCGTAGGGTGTGAGGTCCCTTCAGTGCGACACACAGTTGGCTGACTTTCACTCACAAAAGCAAGGCGACTCGTGGATGAAACCGTTCCACGAAGAGCAGAATGCACGGCAGCAGCTCAGCAAGGCAACTTCAGCAACACTAGCCAGCACCTGCCACAGCAACTTGCATTTCTATAGCACCTTAAATATCATAAATCACTGCAAGGCACTTGGCAGCAGCATTATAAAACAAAGTTGAGCTGCATGAGGAAATATTAGGTTAGATGACCAAGAGCTTAGTCAAAAAGATGTGTTACCAACGAGAAGGACAAGATGGAGGGCAGGCACAGGAACGAGAAGGGTGAGGCGGGCAGATGCAGAGGTACATCACCACCTCCAACTTCCTCTTTCATTCCCGCACCACTCTCACTTGGAAACATTCCCCTGTTCCACCATCGAAGGGGGTCAAAATTCAGGAACTGCCTCCCAAACAGCCCTACACATAAACCGTACAAACTGCAGCACTTCGAGAAGGCCACACACCACTACCTTCCCAATTAGGGATGGACAACAATTGGGCCCCACACTTAAAATCAGAAATGAGCCAGTCAAAAGAGTGCTAACACCCATTAAACCAGAGTCCACAAAATATCGACTCCTGGTGTGCTTGCTTCATCTTGTTATCCAACCCTAGACAGCATAATGCCCCTTGAAATATGAGTTGAGGGAACAGTACAGAGAAGAGAGCACCGCCTCACAATGGCAACCACAAATCAACCAGATATGAACCCATCTTCTCCATTCTCAATGAAATGTTGTGCAAAGGTGTTGTCAGCAGTGTAGTCTGCAATAACATCTCCCACACTTTGATTAAGTGCCTTGCTGCGCTGGCTCTGCATCTCATCAGCACAGAAGCCATCCGATTGCCTCGTACAGTTCTAGACAAATGGGAGCCGTTGCTTGAGAGAAAAGGTTGAATAAATGCAGCACGTCTGCTCACGCTGCCCAGTAACTTCCATAGGGGAAAATCAGGGGAACACGAGCAAGTGCAGAGTCTCTCTGGAGAAAAGATTGGCTGGCTTGGAACGGGAGTTCAGTCATTTATTCCACAAGTGTCAAAGAACCAGAACTCTCAATCCCTGCGGGCACGTTGGGATTTTAATATGCAATATCCCAACATGATTTGTGTCATAACTTCCCTCTCACCCATCAAGTTTTTGCTTTATTATACAGGCATTTCTGTGTCCAACAATCCCATTTCAATGTTCTCCCTCCCTTTCCTGGAATGATAATCGACTCTAGGGTATCGTTTAACGTGGTGCTGTGTCCTACGAGCTGCCATTCTTCATGAATCAGTGCAGACAGTCAATATGGGCAGCTATTTCTCCGGATGTGCTCAGAGGAGTGAGGAAATGGTCACATTACACCTTATTCTGTCCGAGGCCGATAGTCAAAACTCCCACGTTATTCATCCTTGATCATGGCATTTCGTAGCCCCAGTAGCTCCGGAAATGTCCGTGTTCCTCGCAGCATTTAATTACCTGGTCCAGTGCAACAGGGCAAAGATAAAACATTTTATGAGCCAATAAAGAAGGAAGCAGGCTTCAAGCCTTTATTTTGCAGGCCTGCATTTGTAACTGCCTGAGCAATTAACTTGTCAAAAGCCATACTGGAGAAAGCTGAAGAAAATTGCCAGTGTTGTATGTGTTTGTTTCATGAACAGATCTGGGGACAAGTTGTAACTGTAGAGCCGCCAAGAGTAAGGAAGAGGCTAAACACAATATTGAGCCATGTCCAGCTACAGACCCGAAAATCCTATTATCATTAACTTGGTCTTTACAGGAAATTTGAAGATGCAAACTAAACACCACGGCTGCATTTCGCCCAATTCAGTGGCGTGAGGTCCAACAGTGCGGCTAAAAAGGGTTTCAATGTATTATCACCAAAGTGAACCTCAGAACTCACCATGATTCCTATTCCAGTCAATCTCAGTCTAGACTGAACTCAGCCAAGAAACTTAAATGACAGAAAAATCTTATTAGCGTCCTTACCTGGCGAGATGTAAAAGAAAACATGACAATTCGGCTACATGGAATGGCTGATCGTATAGCTCAGTGGAAGAGTCTGACTGCAGATCAGGAGATTCCTGGTTCAAATCCAGGTGCCCCCTACTCTTCATCACGAAGGGCGGTGTGGTAGCACTGTGATTAGCACTGTTGCTTCACAGCAGGGACCCAGGCTCGATTCCCAGCTTGGGCCACTGTCTGTGCAGAGTCTGCATGCTCTCCCCGTGTGTGCGTGGGTTTTCTCCTGGTGCTCCGGTTTCCTCCTACAGTCCAAAAATGTGCAGGTTAGGTGGATTGGCCATGCTAAATTACCCTTAGTGTTCTAAGGGTTAGGTGGGGTTACGGGGATAGAGTGGAGTGAGCTGAAAGTATGGGCTCTTTTAAGGGCGGCGCATGTGGGTAGCACTGCTGCCAGTCAAGGTGCCGAGTCCCAGGTTCAATCCTGACGCTGGGCTCACTTGTCCGTGTGGAGTTGCACATTCTCCCCGTGTCTGCCGTGGGTTGCAACCCCAGCCAACCCAAAGTTGTGTATGTAGGTGGATTGGACAGGCTAAATTGCCCCTTAAGTTGGACAAATATTGATTGCGTACTGTAAATATTTTTTAAAATAGGGCCTTTATTGCGACTTGACTTGGCCATGGATCTCTGCATTATGTTGGCGCCTGTTTGGAGGCTAATAATAGTAAATCATAAACTCAGAGAGGAATGGATATATCTTTGACTGGGAATACAATTGGAACAGTCCAAGGGGGGGGGGGGGGTGGGGGGTGGAGGGGTGGGGTGGGGGGAGGGGGTGGGGGGGGGGGGGGTGGGGTGGGGGGGGGGTGTCCAAGGTACTTTTCCAATTTTGGAACAGGCCAAATGGATTCTAATTCTCTCATCTGGTCTGTTTGCGTTCCTTGGTTCTGACCAGGCATCAGGTAGTTCGCAAAGGTTGGCTCATTCTCAAGTGTCACCTGAATTTCAGCCCAAGCTTCTGGTGGTGATGGGCTTTGATCAGGTTTCCTGCTTGTGCGACTTGTATCAACCCACCCCTATGGAGGATAATTAACATATTGGGTCTGTGACCTTCCATCAGAACTGTCCTGGTGATGGAAGTTGGCAGACCTGACAGGTTGGGCAGCATTTTCCGGTGCCGTCAGTGGTGGAAACACCACATGTTGCCATCCCGCCCGCATGATGCCCGCTGCTGGCAGGACCCTGCTTCTCCCTCCACAGCTGCTGCCTCACCTGCTGAGTGTTTCCGGCACTTTCTGCTTGTATTTCTGATTTCTGCTCTCCGCGACATTTTGCTTTTGTGATTTTTGCGCCAACCGCGTGCCCAGTGCCCAAGAATACTGTTCGCACTTTACGACCTCAATGAAAGATGGCACAACAAATTGGCGAGACTGGCCCCTTCCTTCGTCAACCAGCAACATCGCTGCCGTGCGAGAATTAACAGAGCTGTGCCCCAATGAGATTAAATAGAACCTTCAAACCTTCTGAAATTCTTCTGGTTCTGCAGGTAATATATATCCCGAATGGAATGTGGGGTATGATTAATATGAAAGGAGGGTGTAGCGAAGCTCCATAGTTTATCAGCTGCAGACAGCACCATTTAGCAGAGAAGCAGCAGAGAAATTGTTACACTATCACCAGCTTCTTCCATCGCAGCAAGGGACCCTCTGAATTGATATTTTTTTCTTTACTCCTCAATTTCTATTCCCTTCCCTCCCTTGCCAAGAGGCACTGACTGCCTCCTGTAACACAGTTTCACTGACAGCAATACCTCATCCAGTTGGCTACTATTCATCCCTGTCTCTTAGTGGGTACAACTGTAGGGAAGGGGGACAGTGGGATTGGGGACCAGTCCTCATCTGAAACAGCAATAACTTTCATTTATATAGCACCTTTGATGCACTAAAATGAGTCAGTGTGTGTCACAGGAGCATTAGCAGCGAAAGTTTGTCATTGAGACACATATGGAGTATCTGAACAGGGGACTAAAGAACATAACAACATAAGAACATAAGAACTAGGAGCAGGAGTCGGCCATCTGGCCCCTCGAGCCTGCTCTGCCATTCGATGAGTTCATGGCTGATCTTTTGTGGACTCAGCTCCACTTTCCGGCCCGAACACCACAATGCTTAATCCCTTTATTCTTCAAAAAAACTATCTATCTTTATCTTAAAAACATTTAATGAAGGAGCCTCAACTGCTTCACTGGGCAAGGAATTCCATAGATTCACAACTCTTTGGGTGAAGAAGTTCCTCCTAAACTCAGTCCTAAATCTACTTCCCCTTATTCAGAGGCTATGCCCCCAGTTCTGCTTTCACCTGCCAATGGAAACAACCTGCCCGCATCTATCCTATCTATTCCCTTCATAATTTTATATGTTTCGGGCAGCACGGTGGCCTAGTGGTTAGCACAACCGCCTCACGGCGCTGAGGTCCCAGGTTCGATCCCAGCTCTGGGTCACTGTCCGTGTGGAGTTTGCACATTCTCCCCGTGTCTGCGTGAGTTTCGCCCCCACAACCCAAAATTGTGCACAGTAGGTGGATTGGCCATGCTAAATTGCCCCTTAATGGGAAAAAATAATTGGGTAATCTAAATTTATAAAAAAAAAAATTAAAAAAAAATAATTTTATATGTTTCTATAAGATCCCCCCTCACCCTTCTAAATTCCAATGAGTACAGTCCCAGTGTACTCAACCTCTCCTCATAATCCAACCCCTTCAACTCTGGGATTAACCTAGTGAATCTCCTCTGCACACCCTCCAGTGCCAGTACATCCGTTCTCAAGTAAGGAGACCAAAACTGAACACAATACTCCAGGTGTGGCCTCACTAACACCTTATACAATTGCAGCATAACCTCCCTCGGCTTAAACTCCATCCCTCTAGCAATGAAGGACAAAATTCCATTTGCCTTCTTAATCACTTGTTGCACCTGTAAACCAACTTTCTGTGACTCATGCACTAGCACACCCAGGTCTCTCTGCACAGCAGCATGTTTTAATACTTGGCCAAAGTAGTAAGTTTTTCGGAGAGTGAGTGAGTGAGTGAGTGAGTGAGTGATGAGTGAATGTGAGTGAGTGAGTGAGCGAATGGGTGAGTGAGTGAGTGAGTGAGAGAATGGGTGAGTGAGTGAGTGAGTGTGTGAGTGAGTTAGCGAATGGGTGAGTGAGTAAGTGAGTGAGCGAATGGGTGAGTGAGTGAGTGAGTGTGTGAGTGAGTGAGCGAATGGGTGAGTGAGTGAGTGAGTGTGTGAGTGAGTGAGCGAATGTGTGAGTGAGTGAGCGAGTGTGTGAGTGAGTGAGCGAATGGGTGAGTGAGTGAGTGAGTGAGTGAGTGAGAGAATGGGTGAGTGAGTGAGTGAGTGAGTGTGTGAGTGAGTGAGTGAGTGAGTGAGTGAGTGAGTGAGTGAGTGAGTGAGTGAGTGAGTGAGTGAGCGAATGGGTGAGTGAGTGAGTGTGAGGTTGGAGTGAGTGAGTGAGTGTTGGGGATGGGTGAGTGAGTGAGTGAGCGAATGGGTGAGTGAGTGAGTGTGTGAGTGAGTGAGCGAATGGGTGAATGGGTGAGTGAGTGAGTGAGTGTGTGAGTGAGTGAGCGAATGTGTGAGTGAGTGAGTGTGAGTGAGTGAGTTGCACGCGAGTCGCGTTGAATAGCCATGGCCGGGATTCTCCAATCCTGTGGCCAAGTTCTGACGCCAGCATGAAAAGTGGCGCGAGCCACTCCGGCATCAATGTGCCTCACCTGGCAGCTGTTCACCCCTTCCCAGGGGGCTAGTACAGCGACGGAGTGGTCTCACCTGCTCTGGCACCCGAAAGCTGGCGCGCTACGGCCGGCGTGAGTTCGCGCATGCACGTGGGTTCCCGTCTCCCCCCGCGCTGGCCCCCCGAGTAATATGGCGGAGCCCTAGATGGGCCCGGCGTGGAGGAATATAGGCCCCCCACGGAACTAGCCCCGCCCGGCCGATCGGTTGGCCCCATCGCGGGCCAGGCCCCATGGAGGCCCCCCCCCCCCCCCCCCCCCCCCCGGGGGTCAGACTCCCCCCTCACCCCACCAGGCCGGCCCCCGTTGACAGAACTCCGAGGTCCCACCGAGTGAGACCATTACGTAATCCACGCCGCGGGACTCGGCCGAACTCAGCGGGCAATCGGCCCGTTCGAGGCCTCCAACCGGCGCGCCGGCTATCCCCCGGGCCCCCCGGAAATCGGCGCCAGAGAACTGGCGAGCCGACGTCGGGGCGCCATGGCACAATTCTCGTGCCCCTCCGGGGATTCTCCGACCCAGCACGGGGGCGGAGAATCCCAGCCCATGTGTTTCTTGGCACTGCGAGTGCCGGGAACATGCGGCTAAACACACTCACTAGGGAACTTTGTTCCCTTTTGGGAGAACTTTACCCACAGAAATCGCTTGGTTAAATCGCGCCAGATATTGTCTCATCAATGTCTGTTCTTATATTGTCAGGTCTCAAACCATTATTAGTTTGTCACCTTGAACAATATTCAATTGGAGTGAAAGTTTAATGGGATCCAGTGGTTTGACTTTTTCAGACACTGGGACCCTTATCCAACTCAAATTGTATTTTGTGAAGGTCTCCTGTTGATGACTCCAAGTGTCCTGAGGGAACTGCATAGGACAGCCTCACTCATTGTCAAGTCATATGGAACAGAAAACTTCACACTAGGGCAGTAAGAGGGCTTTTTTGAGATTGGGAATTAAGGGGCATCAATGGGAAGAAAGCAGAAACTTATTCTTAAACATATATGTGAAATGCATGGTTTAGATGTGGCTGATCATGCTACTGTGGGCCTGGAACGACAGTCAAACCCCGGGGTTTAACCAGTACAAAAATATGCCAGATCATAAAATAGTTGAATGATGTCCTTTGAGTCCAGCTTTGTTTTTTTTCAATACTCCCCTGGGACAGTGGGGATATAGAATGGACTCCCAGGAAGGTAACAACTCTGGGAGCAATCAAAGCTTTAACATGGGAATGGAAGTGATTGAGAAGGGGGAGTAGCACATATTAAATGGCTGCATAGAGCGAGTCTGAGGCAGGATGGACAAGATTGGATAATTCCTCTGGAGTCTGCTTTGCTGTGACTCCAAACATATGCAACGGTTCTCTATACTTTGTTGAAGAAATGGCCATGCTTTCATTGGGAGCCTTGGCTTTACATTTGGTAATGAATTATATCTGCTGTAGTTGTTAACTAGACTCTGTGGACTGTTTGCTATCGTGCGCTATTTAAATAGATTATCTTTGCTGGAAGTCCCATCCTGTCTTCAATTCATTGTTTGACACAGTAGACGCTGGAATATTAAATTGCTTTTAAGATTACATGTCTTTAAGTGCAGGATAAATGGGCGTCCTAATGATAAATGCATTCTGGATACAGTACGACACGGTCTGAATGGCCTTGCCTCAATCAGACATGTTAAGTTCAAGGAGGCAAAACCACCATAAATTTGCACTAATCTGAACACAGTTATTAAACAAATCAAATGTGGCACAAGTGTAAACTTTAAACGGTATACTGGCTGATTGTACTGGAGTTTCCCCAAAAGGTCCATCAAGGTCCTTTGTTCAAATGGAATTGCCACCCCCAAGGCAATATTTCTTCAATTAATTCATTCAAGATTAATTTGCTGCCAACAGAATTGAATTTTGCTACAGTATCATAGGGCAGTTAAGATCTTTGTTAAACTTTAACTTAGCCCAGGAACAAAGGGCCTTTAGAAAGTTTCAGCCTGTGGTTTGCATTTTGGATTAATGCAATTAGGAAGGTGCGAAGTCAAATACATTTAGTCGGCCATCCCTGGCAAATTTCCGTAAAATTGATTCGCGGGATGTAAGAGCCAATGGCTGGTCCTGCATTGCCCTTGAGAAGGTTATGGTATGCTGCCTTCTTGAACCGCTGCAGTCCCTGTGTTAGAGAACGAGTTGCAGGATTTTAACCCAGTGACAGTGAAGGAACAACGATATGCTGCCAAGTGATGATGGTGTGTGACTTGGAGGGGAACATGCTGGTGTTGATACCTTGGTACATTCCCGCAATGCATCATAGAATCCATAGAATCCCTACAGTGCAGAAAGAGGCCATTTGGCCCATCGGGTCAGCACCGAGCCTCTAAAAGAGCACCCTGCCGTAGGTCACTCCACTGTCCCAGGCTGTAACCCTGTGCATTGATCATGGCCAATCCACCTAACCTGCACATGTTTGGACAGTTAGCACTGCCACTTTACAGCGCCAGGGACCCAGGTTCAATTGTGGCCTTGGGTGACTGTGTGAGGTTTGCACTTTCTCCCTGTGTCTGCGCGGGTTTCCTCCGGGTGCTCCGGTTTCCACCCACAGTCCAAAGATGTGCAGGTTAGGTGGATGGGCCGTGATAAATGAAACATTGCAGTTGGTACACACTGCTGCAACTATGCATCAGTGGGGGAGGAAGTGAATGTTTGTGAAAGGGGAGCAATCAAGCGAACTGTTTTGTCCTGTAAGATGTCGGGCTGATGTGTTATTGGTGCTGCACTCAATCAGGCGAAGATGCTTGACCTCCAACAACCACAAACATCTTCCTTTGTGCCAGGTGTGACTGCAACCAGTGGAGAGCTTCCCCCCTGATTCACATTCACACCAGTTTAGCTTGGGCTCCTTGATACCAAACTCGCTCAGATTGCCTTGATGTCAAACAGCAGTCACTCTCACCTCAGCTCTGGAGTTCAACTCCTTTATTCATGTTTGGACAAAGGCTGTAATGAGGTCAGGAGCTGAGCGAGTCTTGCAGGGGCCAAACTGAGCATCCGTGAGCAGGTTATTGTTGAGTAAGTGCCGCTTCATAGCACTGTTGATGACCTCTTCCATCACATTACTGATGATGGAGAGTAGACTGATAGGGCGGTAATCGGCTGGGTTGGTTTCGTCCTGTTTCTGAAGTACAGAACACACCTGGGCAACCTTCCACATTTCCAGGTAGATGCCAGTGTGGTAGCCGTGCTGGAACAGTTTGGCTAGAGGTGTGGAAAGTTCTGGAGCACCTCCAGCTTACGCTGTTTGGCACACAAGTAGTCCTGTGTTGTAGCTTCACCGGGTTGTCACCTCATATATGCCTGATATTGCTCCTGGCATGCTCTCCTGCACTCTTCATAGAACTAGGGTTGATCCCCTGGCTTTGTGGGAATGGTAGATGGGAGGTGTATCGGGAACTGCGGCACAATTCCGCTGCTGCTAATAGCCCACAGTTTAACGTTTTACGGCAGTCAAGCGGATGAAATAAATTAGAAACAGGGTGGAGAGATTGGTGGAAAAACCTCCAGAACAGGAAAATGAATTAAGGTGTTTTCAACTACATTGTCAGACTCAGTATGTTGAGGATCTCCTGGGGCCTCACAGGAGATCGGAGGCCCCAGGTGCATGCCCGTTGGGCAGGGTGGTACCCTGGCGCTGCTGCGGAACCCTGGAGGTTCCATCTGGGTGCCAGCACTGGCAATGCCAAGATGCCCAGGTGGCTTTGCCAGGGTGCCCCAGGTTTGCACTACCAAGGTTCTGAGCTGGTATTTATTGCGCACGTGATTGGGCTGGGGATGCTCTGCGTGGCTATTGCCGGGGGGGGGGGGGGGGGGGGGGGAGGGGGTTGTGGACCTTCCCATAGTGCTTTAGAACTGCGTGGGGGGGGGGGGGGGGGGTCAGGGATTGTTTCGGCAGCCTAGGAGATCGGGACGGCATTTACAAATGCCAGATGATCTCTCGCTACACTGGGGAGTTCTGGTGAGTAGAGTTCCCCACTGTACAAAACGAGGCTTTGAGTGGAGTCGGCTGTGCATTCCGCGTTCAGGCCCCTTATACTGGCGCCACTACGAGCACCGGGAAACACGCAGCTAAACACGCTCACTGTGGGACATTGTTCCCATTTGATTGAATCGAACCAAACGGACAATTCAGCCCCTGGTTCTAGAAAGTCGTCACTGCGATTAAGTTGTTGAAATCAATTTTAATGTTACATTCTCATTTTCTGTCCTCAATACTAGGAGCCGTCAGCCACGTTCCCAAACTCATCTTAAACTCCTCCCCACCCCCCGCCCCCGTAACCTTACCATTGCCTCCATTTCAAAACCTTCCCAAAATCCCACCTCTTTGATCATGGGTGCGTCCCAACTTGCTAACTCCTTTCCTACTTAGGGACTCGTTGAATATCTTACTGGGGGTTTCAGCAGACAATCTCCCCCTACATCACCCCCTCAACATGACCACCCCCCTGCTGCATCACCCCCTCAACATGACCATCCCCCTGCTCCATCACCCCCTCAACATGACCATCCCCCTGCTCCATCACCCCCTCAACATGACCACCCCCCTGCTGCATCACCCCCCTCAACATGACCACCCCCCTGCTGCATCACCCCCTCAACATGACCATCCCCCTGCTCCATCACCCCCTCAACATGACCACCCCCCTGCTGCATCACCCCCTCAACATGACCACCCCCCTGCTGCATCACCCCCTCAACATGACCACCCCCCTGCTCCATCACCCCCTCAACATGACCACCCCCCTGCTGCATCACCCCCTCAACATGACCACCCCCTGCTGCATCACCCCCTCAACATGACCATCCCCATGCTCCATCACCCCCTCAACATGACCACCCCCTGCTGCATCACCCCCTCAACATGACCACCCCCCTGCTGCATCACCCCCTCAACATGACCACCCCCCTGCTGCATCACTCCCTCAACATGACCACCCCCCTGCTCCATCACCCCCTCAACATGACCATCCCCCTGCTCTATCACCCCCTCAACATCACCCCCTCAACATCACCACCCCCCTGCTGCATCACCCCCTCAACATGACCATCCCCCTGCTCCATCACCCCCTCAACATGACCATCCCCCTGCTCCATCACCCCCTCAACATGACCACCCCCCTGCTGCATCACCCACTCAACATGACCACCCCCCTGCTGCATCACCCCCTCAACATGACCACCCCCCTGCTGCATCACCCCCTCAACATGACCATCCCCCTGCTCCATCACCCCCTCAACATGACCACCCCCCTGCTGCATCACCCCCTCAACATGACCATCCCCATGCTCCATCACCCCCTCAACATGACCACCCCCCTGCTCCATCACCCCCTCAACATGACCACCCCCCTGCTGCATCACCCCCTCAACATGACCACCCCCTGCTGCATCACCCCCTCAACATGACCATCCCCATGCTCCATCACCCCCTCAACATGACCACCCCCTGCTGCATCACCCCCTCAACATGACCACCCCCCTGCTGCATCACCCCCTCAACATGACCACCCCCCTGCTGCATCACTCCCTCAACATGACCATCCCCCTGCTCCATCACCCCCTCAACATCACCACCCCCCTGCTGCATCACCCCCTCAACATGACCATCCCCCTGCTCCATCACCCCCTCAACATGACAACCCCCCTGCTCCATCACCCCCTCAACATGACCACCCCCCTGCTCCATCACCCCCTCAACATCACTACCCCCCTGCTGCATCACCCCCTCAACATGACCACCCCCCTGCTCCATCACCCCCTCAACATGACCATCCCCCTGCTCCATCACCCCCTCAACATCACCACCCCCCTGCTCCATCACCCCCTCAACATGACCACCCCCCTGCTCTATCACCCCCTCAACATCACCCCCTCAACATCACCCCCTCAACATGACCATCCCCCTGCTGCATCACCCCCTCAACATCACCCCCTCAACATGACCATCCCCCTGCTCCATCACCCCTCAACATCACCACCCCCCTGCTCCATCACCCCCTCAACATGACCATCCCCCTGCTCCATCACCCCCTCAACATGACCATCCCCCTGCTCCATCACCCCCTCAACATCACCACCCCCTGCTCCATCACCCCCTCAACATGACCATCCCCCTGCTCCATCACCCCCTCAACATGACCATCCCCCTGCTCCATCACCCCCTCAACATGACCATCCCCCTGCTCTATCACCCCCTCAACATCACCCCCTCAACATCACCACCCCCCTGCTGCATCACCCCCTCAACATGACCATCCCCCTGCTCCATCACCCCCTCAACATGACCATCCCCCTGCTCCATCACCCCCTCAACATGACCATCCCCCTGCTCCATCACCCCCTCAACATGACCATCCCCCTGCTCCATCACCCCCTCAACATGACCATCCCCCTGCTCCATCACCCCCTCAACATGACCATCCCCCTGCTCCATCACCCCCTCAACATGACCATCCCCCTGCTCCATCACCTCTCCACAGCCAATCGGAGAGCAAGCTTAGTTGACCAAGTGAATCATTCTTGACTGTTGACCGGCGACTTTTCCAACCTCCAATATTATACAATTAATAAATAAAGTGTGGAAATCGAATGGAATAAAAAGTACAATCCAATGCGCAATAGGTTCTTTCCCTGGGTTTGCTCACAGCATTGAAATGGAAATTCATCTTCAATTCCGAGAGACATCAGACCAATCCTGGAAATTTGGCAACCCAGTTATTACTACTGGAAACTCTGGGTATTGAACATCTGCCGACTTTCCAGTATTAATGGGACCTCATCAATGAGGAAAAATTTATGCTTAGTGGACAGCAGGTTACACATTTTAATTTTTAACATCAGTCTGATACGTCAACTTAGTCTCATTGTTAAACATACTCTCCCGAATTTTCTGTCACCCATTTCGGAAGCAGGAAGAAATTCTAATGCTCTCGAGCAAGAAAAGATCCAAGCCCTGAGACTTACACAGCCACTTGGAATTTCAAAGTCTGTTGGGTGATATGGTTATGATAAGCAAAGGGTTAAATTCAGAAGTGCAGGAGTAAACGCAACTGACTGCACCGTACAGGTTGATTTCAATTTTTCAGATTTTTTTTTAAGAAAGGCCAGCCTTACAATTAATTCAATAGCCTGTTTTCACATTGCTCTGAGCTGTCAGCAAGACTTGATACAATTAAATTATTAACATCTGATTTTCCACTGTCTGTATTTCACCGAGACAGCACCCACCCACTGAAAACATGCACTGCATCCCAATGGTAGCCCTGACAGGCACTTCACCCAGAACAACATCATACTGACGTGTTTCCTTGACAACCGTGCAAGGCAGTATCAGCCATGGCACAGAAACTAGAATTTATAAATTACTCTTTCTCCCCCCCCCCCACCCCACTCCCTCCACATGTTGCCTTGTACCACACCACCAACATTATCCCATTGTGACCAGTCTCCAGGGTCGGGTAAAGTGCCTGTGGGCAGCAACAATTGACTTGGCCGTTAACCCCTTCCTGGTCCTGAGGACCCGGGTTCGAAACCCGGCCCTGGGTCACTGCCCGTGTGGAGTTTGCACATTCTCCCCGTGTCTGCGTGGGTTTCACCCCCACAACCCAAAGATCTACAGGTCAGGTGGATTGGCCACACTAAATTGCCCCTTAATTGGAAAAAAAAAATAATTGGGTACTTTAAATTTATTTTTAAAAAAGAGAGACTAGTTAACAATTTTTCTTTTCCATTACCTAGAAGGGAATGGGCCCATTCCAAGTCCTCAATGCCCTGATTAAGATCAGCAGATTAAATACAGAGCAGGGGTTGAACTTCGAACCTTGCATTGTGTCGCTCAGTAACTGCAGTTATTTTATCTATTAAAGCATCAGGGCAGCTTCCCTATCTACATGGATACAGTTTCTGACATTGAGATGGCTGGCAGCTAATCCACTTACATATTCGTCAATACCACCTTAAACCTAAGGATAAATTGGGATGAGTCAAGTCTTCTCATATCTAGCGGGTGCACCATCTCTCAGTTGTCACTCAATAATACATATATCAACACGCAATTCAGCCCCTAGAGCTTGGTCCACCATCTGATAAGATCATGGTTTAATAATGATATTATTACAGAGTAATAATGTAATAATCAAATGGCGCTGAGATCCTGCAACTCCAGAAACTGTGCAACGTTCATGTAAATAGTCCTGTTGTCACACTGAGACTTGCGTCAACCCAGAGAAGCAACAACTTGGAACTCATCCAAGGTTCTCCCAATCCTCTGCAGCCACAGGGCCAGTGGAAACATATCCAATCTCCACGTGTGAGCCAAATGTGTGTCAACACACTAGTTGGCTGTGTGAGGGATTGGGGGTCAGTCGAATCAACAGTTACAACTTTCCAAACGGTAAGATACAATTTTGCTACAAACAAGTGAACAATAATTTTCTCCATTGAGGGAGCTCCTCACGTTGATGGGACAGTCAAGAAAGTCCAACAACGTCTCTACTGCCTACGGAGGCTAAAGAAACTTGGCATGTCTGCATCAACTCTCACAAACTTCTACAGATGTGCCAAAGCGAGCTTGCTATCCGGCTGCATCACAGCCTGCTTTGGCAATTGCTCAGTCCAAGATCGCAAGAAACTGCAGAGTGTGGTGAACTCAGCACAACGCATCTCACAAGCTTGCCATCCTTCCATTAATTCTGTCTACACCTCCCGCTGCCTCAGGAAGGCAGACAGCATTATCAGAGACCCCTCCCACCCAGACATTGCCTTCTTCCAGACCCTTCCATCAGGCAGAAGGTACAGAAGTCTGAAGACCCGCACATCCAGACATCGGAACATCTTCTTCCCCACAGCTACTAGACTCCTCAATGACTCCCCCTCGGACTGATCTGTTCCCTGTAAGAACACTATTCACAACACCCTATGCTGCTCTCCAATCACTATTAGTTGATGTACCATTTGTCAATGTACTCTGTCAATTTGTTTTTATTTGTCTACTATGTACGTACTGTGTTGGCCGCAGAAAAATACTTTTCACTGTACTTCGGCACATGTGACAATAAAATATCAATCAAATCAATCAATCACCTCAGATAAGTCCATGGAGTGACAATGGGTCCATTCCTCGAACATCAAGACACATCCAGGGTTGATTCTGAGATTGTGTCCAGGAAAAACCTTCTCAAAGACAATTAGGGATGGACAACAGCTTCTGGCCTTGCCAGCAACGCTCACATCCCAGATGGCGAACCCACACATACATATTCGTCAACACTACCATTAAACCAAAGGATGAATTGGGATGACTCTCACACCTGGCTGTTGATTCACGTCTCTGTTGTCAGCAGTACCACACAGTCAGAAACTCAAGACATTAAGAATCACATCCCGTTTCTCCGCCAAATAATCAGCCTTCTCAGTCTTTGGGATTATGATGTGGAGATGCCGGCGTTGGACTGGGGTGGGCACAGTAGGAAGTCTTACAACACCAGGTTAAAGTTCAACAGGTTTGTTTCAAACACTAGCTTTCGGAGCACTGCTCCTTCCTCAGGTGAATGACCTGAGGAAGGGGCAGTGCTCCAAAAGCTTGTGTTTGTAACAAACCTGTTGGACTTTAACCGGGTGTTGTAAGACTTTTTACTTTGGGTTTATGGTTTAGGGTTAAGGTGCATGGCTGGTTTAACACACTGGGCTAAATAGCTGGCTTGTAATGCAGAACAAGGCAGCAGCACAGGTTCAATTCCCGTACCAGCCTCCCTAAGCAGGTGCCGGAATATGGTGACTAGGGGCTTTTCACAGTAACTTAATTGAAGCCTACTTGTGACAATAAGTGATTATTATTATTATGAATAATTCCAACTAAAAGACACTTTCCTCTCCCCCATCTGGTTAATGTCCCAGTGATGTCACAGGATGTTGAACAAATTTTGGTTTTATGGTGAAAGCGGCCTGTTTTTAAATACAAGTGAGATTTGGTGTCAGCCTTGGATTAGTTGCTGTTGAGGCAGGAATTGGGTTCAAGTCCCACACCAAAGCTTGGACACAAAAGGCGAGGCCAACACTCCAGTGCAGTGCTGAGTGGGTGCTGCACTCTCCATGGTGTTACCTTCCTTGATGAGATGGTAAACCAAGGTGCTGTCTGCCCTCTCTGTGATCGTAATACAGTATAGCCCGTTTTTCAAAGAGAAAGAGCGGAGTGCTTCCCTGGGTCACTGACCAATATTTATCCCTCAATCAACATTGTGTGGCCATTCCAACACTACTGTTGCGGGCGTTTGCAGTCAGCAAACTGCCTGCCATATTTCATACATTACAACAATGCCTACCCTTTCAAATGCTTTATTGACTGTGAAGCACTTTGAGCTGCCTGGAGGTTGTGAAAGATGCTATATAAATGCAAGTCTTTATTTAGGGCAGGATTCTCTGGCCACGTTCAGTTGGTGACCGGAGAATCCCGCCAATTCCCGCTTTTCCATTGTTGGCGTCTCGCCCGAGACTGCGGCGGGCGGGGCGGGGCGGGGCGGGGGCGGAAGAATCCAACCCGTCTTCTTCGTTCTTTACCTGCTCATTCCAAATTTTTTATTGTCTCTTTTCCAAATCGAGATCCATTCTCTTGCCCCCCTCAATTCCTTTATGTAATCACTGGTCACTTTTCTATTTTCGCACAATTGGTATCATTGTGGGTGGTGAGTTAGAGAGAAGAGTGACCATCTGCACATTACCTTACACCAGTAAAGAGGGTTATAGTACAGTGTGCGAGGTGAGGCATTTATTAGCTGCCAAATAATGAGATACAAGTTTGCTACTAATCCAGTGGGCAGTAATTTCCTGCATCAGTGAAGTTGCTCACGAGGACTAATTCAGATAGATCAGTAGATTAACATTGGTTCGGTTCCAAACCAGGTAATTGATCTAATGTCACCAACTTCAGGACAATGTAGAAGGTCATGTCTGCCCCCTTCTGGCTACTTAAGGGAAGGAAAGCAAATCCTAAAACCCAGGGTCTAACAATTGAATGCAAAGATGTCAGAAAATAATAGGGGGGGAAATCTAGATTTTTACATCATGCTTTTATAATATTTGATAAAAAATTCAAGTCAGACCTAGTCCTTGCTCCATCATCTATCCTGTCACTTAATCCCTCCTTGCAACAACCCAACATCAACCTTCCCTTTAATTCTTTCCTGTCCCCCCCCCCACCCCTTTCCTTGCCTTTCCACGTTTGAAACCTGTTACATCTCGAACTTTTCTCAGTTCTGATGAAAAATTAACTCTGTTTCTCTCCAAACCGTCCAGGAGAAGCAAGTCACAACACCAACACCAGATCCATTCTCGTTTTGCCCTCCCTGTATTGGACATAACCAATGTAATTGTTTCTCCGGCACCCAAATATATATGTACCTCTCCAGTCCCCCGCACCCCCCCCCCCCCCCCCCCCCCAACCACAAACAGGTGACTACCTATTTGTTAAAAATAATATCGCTACCTGTACAGAGTTGCTGTTGTTGAGCTAATGGACAATATCATACCAGTCTTTTTCTTTCTCTTCTATATATATATATACTTTATTCTGTGTACATAACTGTAATTATACTTTATTCAAAAACCCAATAAAAAACATTTTTTTAAAAACTCTCTCTCCACAGATGCTGCCTGACTCGCTGGGTTTTCCCACCACTTTCTGTTTTTATATCAGGTTAGATCATTTTGTTATTTTTTTTAATTTAACCTTTCCCTCCAGCCAATCATTTTCTCTGAGAAATTGTGGGGTTAAAATGGCAGCCTGTGGAGTTTTGATATAGGTACAGCCAGAATGCAGAGGCTGCAGGACAGCAACCCCCAGCTTCCTCCCCCGCTAACCCCCCCCAACCCCCCAACCCAACCCCCCCCACCCCCCCTACCACCCCCCCCCCACACCCCCTACCACCCCACACCCCCTACCACCCCCCCCCCCCCCACACCCCCTACCACCCCCCCCACACCCCCCTACCACCCCCCCCACACCCCCTACCACCCCCCCCCACCCCCCCTACCACCCCCCCCCACACCCCCTACCACCCCCCCCACACCCCCTACCACCCCCCCCCCCACACCCCCTACCACCCCCCCCACACCCCCTACCACCCCCCCCCCCCACACCCCCTACCACCCCACACACCCCTACCCACCTCTACCACTGGAGCACCCACCAGCTCCCAAAGTCCCCAGATCAACATCCCTATAAGGGACTGGGTTGAGATCCATTTGTTGTATAATATTGCAAGTAGATTGTTTGTTATTCAAAGTAGTGAATGGGGAACTTAAAGGGGGAGGAATCTGGTAACGTACTCCCTTGAGGGCTGAGTTCCCAAAGAGTTACGTGTCCCGTTCAGCCAATCGGGCCAGATCTTCCAAATCCTGGCGCTGATTTCCCCGGGGAGTTAGGAGTCTGGAGGCGTGGAGTATGGTAACCTTTATCTCTCTGTGTGTAAATAGTTACTTAACTGAATAAACTGTTTATTCGTTGATCTACCTGGTGGGAGCCTGTCTTTCAAGATACTGCTCTATTCATTAAGTTTCTTCAGATGGAAGAATAAAACTTTGCACTGATAATTTACCTTTCATGTCCTCAAATCATCTCAAAGTGCTTTACAACCAATGGGTTACCATTAAAGTAGAGCGATTGTTATGTAGGTAAACACAGTAACTGGTTTACAGGGTAATGAGAGACCAATCAATCAAATTCTGTTGGTATTGGCTGAGAGATAAATATTTGAATTGTGCTCTGAAATCATTAACATCCACCAGGCAGGCAAACAGGATGTCAGTTAATCACATCAGAAAGACAGAACGTCTGACAGTGCAGCACTCCCTCAGTACTGCACCCATGGGTCAGCCTGTATAACGTGCTGAAGGCTCCGGGGGTGGAGATCCGGGGTCCGAGGCCCCATCACTCCCATCAGGCGGATATCAAAAACTCCGTCGCACTATTTTGAGAAAGAGGAGGGAGTTTCTCAAGGTGTCCGAACCAATATTTAACCCTCAGCCCATACCTGAAAATAGAATACCTGGCCGTTATCATGTTGTTGCCACTCATGGGATCTCACTGTGCGCAGTTTGGCTATCATATTTTCGATGTTACAGCAATACCTGGACTTCAAAAGTGGGACATTCTGAAATGTGAAAAGCACTGTATAAAATGTATGTCTTTCTTTAATTGCGTCTGACTAACACGGAGATTAATGTGCCAGATAATGAGGGCTGTTTAATAATTACTGGAATTTATTCTGTGACCACATTAGGAAAAGTCTTTTCTCACGAAATACTTCAGATGTGTGAAAAACAGGAATAATTTATACATTGAATTAACACCCAGTGAGTACAGCTTCAAATAAAGATGTCTAACCCCCCGCAGCGAGGCTTGCCACAGAGATACTGCACCATGATTGTAGCAATGTTCTTCCACGACCACTCTGAACTTCTTCAACAGGGCAGCACGGTAGCATTGTGGATAGTACAATTGCTTCACAGCTTCAGGGTCCCAGGTTCGATTACCGGCTTGGGTCACTGTCTGTGCGGAGTCTGCACATCCTCCCCGTGTGTGCGTGGGTTTCCTCCGGGTGCTCCGGTTTCCTCCCACAGTCACAAAGATGTGCAGGTTAGGTGGATTGGCCATGATAAATTGCCCTTAGTGTCCAAAATTGCCCTTCGTGTTGGGCGGGGTTACTGGGTTATGGGGATAGGGTGGAGGTGTTGACCTTGGGTAGGGTGCTCTTTCCAAGAGCCGGTGCAGACTCGATGGGCCGAATGGCCTCCACCTGCACTGTAAATTCTATGAAACAGTTTCCTGCCCAAAAGCAGGTATGACCCGCGGTGCCGTGGTCTCCACCGTGGGTAGGACAAAGAGCCGAGTCCCAAATCCACAGCAGCCAGATCAGGAGTGTTGGCAGCAATGTGGGGTTCGATTCTCCGGTCCCCCAGCCACCTGTTTCTCCGCGGCGCGCCGTTCATTGCCGGTGACCTTCTCCACTCCCGCCGCTTGTCAATGGGATTTCCCATTGAAGACCCCCCACACCGCCGGGAAACCTGTGGGCAGGGGGGCGCGCTGCCATTGGGAAGAGAGAACCCCAACAGCCAGAGAATTCCAGCCCTGCTTCACATTGGCCATCCAGCTCCACAAGGAATCCTAGCCGCTGCGGCAACTAACATTTTTATGTGCATGTTGTAACCTGCCGCGATGAGTAGTGATGGCAGGCTTTCCAATTTCTTTCCTGCCATGACTGACCTTCCATTGACATGCGTTGAAAGGATTTACAAGTTGATACTTAACCTTTCCAGCCACATTCTAAACATAAGGGCGGGATCCTCCGCTTTGCCGGCAGCGCACCCGCGCCCGTGGGTTTCCCAATGGCGTGGGAGTGGCCACAATGGGAAACCCCATTGGCCGGATGTTGGGATGGAGGATTCCTCTGCCGCGGGGCACGCTGGGCTTGAAAACGGGTCTGGCGGGATGGAGATTCCCGCCAACTCTCTTGGCCATCAGGTTCTGGATGGCTTTGACCATGGAGCTTCTGGATCAGGGGCAGGGTCACGACCCATTGAACCAGAAAGCCCCCTACTCCAAACTAAGACAAATATCGAAGGCAAATCACCCAAAGACTATCACCTGAACAACGTAGTTCTCCCGAGAACTGCATTGGATTTGACAATCAGGCTAGAAAAATATCCTGTAGTAAGGCTTGAACCTACAACCTTCGTGCAGTAAGTGCAAGAGGGTTGCTGAATGCGTAAACACCAAGATTTGCACTAGCCTTGAGTGCAGGAGTTTAAGGAGTGCTCCATCTGGGCTGGTCTCAGATTTAAAAGCACAGTTGCGAGAACTCACTTGCTCATTTACTGCAATCGCTCCACGATCACATTGTTTAAAATGTGTTATCGTTCAAAGATTACATCAGGCCATTCATCCTCAGGATGGTCATCGGCTTTGAATCCAGATCTAGTTTAATTAAATCGGAGAAGGGATTTGAAGTAGAGGGACTGTGTGCATTGCTGTTATTTTTGTCAAATTCTCGAAGCAAAGGAGACATGTGGAAAAACATTTACAAACAGCAATGGTTACGATCTGGAACGCACCACCTGAGAGCGCGGTGGAGATACGTTCAATTGAGGCATTTAAGAGGGAACTGGGTTGTTAACTGAAAAGGAAGATTATGCAGGGCTACTGGGAGCAGGTGGCTTCTTTCTGTGCTGATACAACTCTGTAATTCCTTGACTGTGTACTTCTCCACCCAAACCTTTATTGTACATCACTCAAAAAGTTTTTGTAAGAGCCCACTTAACACCCGTATGAGTAGGTTCTTCCCGGAGGTGGAGGACAGATGTGAACGGTGCCAAAGAGGCTCGGCCAACCACGCCCACATGTTCTGGTCTTGCCCCAGACTTGGGGAGTACTGGGCTGCCTTCTTCGAGGCAATCTCCAAAGTGGTGGGGGTGAGGGTGGAGCCATGCCCGATAGTGGCGGTCTTCAGGGTTTCAGACCAGCCAGATCTATTCCTGGGGAGGAGGGCGGACGCCCTTGCCTTTGCCTCCCTGATCGCCCGCCGTAGAATCCTGTTTGGCTGGCGGTCAGCAGCACCACCCAGAGCTGCAGACTGGCTGTCCGACCTCTCGGAATCTCTCCAAATGGAGAAAATCAAATTCGCCATCCGAGGGTCAGACGACGGCTTCCACAGAACGTGGGAGCCATTCATGCAACTGTTCTGGGACCTGTTTGTGGCCAACAAACAAGGAGAAAAATAGCCAGGTAGCCAGGAACCAGGGGAAAATAGCCAAAACATGAGAGGGAGAGATAGAACGGGAGGGGGGGGGGCAACTCATTCTAAGAAGAAAAGGCAAACCCCGGGGGGCGGGGGGGATATAGGGAAACGTAAACCAACGTGACATCCACAGGAACAGAGAAAAAGGAGAACACATGCGGAGGACGGGAGGACCGTATGAAGCGGCAACACGCACGAGAAGACAACGGCGGCAAATCCGACCTGGAGAAGCGAGGGGCAACACCGGCACCAGACCCACTCGAGGATTGCCCTCTGGAAGTGCCCCGCCGGCATGTACGGATGCCTACTTACATATATATATAGACCTATCATATCCTGTGTAAATAACGGCAAAATATACTCTGCAAAAATCCAATAAAAAACATTTTTTTAAAAAGTTTTTGTAATAATGAGATAAAGACAGCATACCATTCTAGGCCGAAGGGGTTTAGTTGACCTCTGCAAGTTTGATATTATTAGAACTTTGAATGAACTCCTGGAGGTGGATGGACTGGGATTGGGTCAGCCAGCAAGACTCAAACCTTTGTGAATTCTGGCTAGGTATCATGTTATATATCTGCAGTCAAGGCAAACTCCTTTACCTTTGTAATAATCTTCATGGTTTTGACATTCCTGGGGACAGCTGTCAGTTCGTGCTCGAGCTGGGCACTAAAATAAATGATATTATTAGAAGCGCAGTCAGTCCTGCCCGCTGAGTTGCCAACTTGAACTGTGCCGTTGCTAAGTGTGAGACGGATGGTAGAAATTGGAGGGAGAGTGGGCAACTTTGAGGGTATGGTCACAAAGTCAAGGGCAGCAATGAGATATTCATGACAGAAAACTACCTCACCCTCCAGTTGAAGAAGGCCACAAGGCGTGGGGTGGAGTAAAACACGGGGCAAGCGAGAGGAATTGGCTGAAGCGGAGGGAAGGGTGACATGTTTTTTCTTGCAGACGTTGTTGGCGATTTGGAATTGGACATCTGTCTAAGGAGTTACTACCAAATCTTTTGTGAAACGAGCAGTGGTAACATGTGTGATGGTCACAGGCCTGCTCCTGGTAATTCAAACATGTGAAGAAAAATGGAATTATGTAATGATTTGAATCAAGCAGCACAGATAATACGACCAAGTGGGAATTTAGTGCCAGAAATCAGATTGGAATTAAGTGAATTTGAATCATTCAAGTGTGAAAAATAGGTTATTTGTCTTGTGTTTGCTGCTGCTGTGATGAGAATATATTTGGCTGATCTCCTTTTCATAATAAACATGGTTATTGGAGAACTATCTCTGGCTTTTCCATTAGATTAATTTGTCTTTGTTTTCACTGACTTGCGTTGTCAACCGCGGCTCGACTCTCTTTTAATCCCCATGGTTACTGTGATGTAAACATATCCAGTGAGGTGATGTTGAGGGAGCAGCCGAGATGTCTTATCAACTGAGACAATTATTAATGTGGTATTCTTTCTGTCTCTCATAGATATGAACGTGTTATTGTTTAGTTGATCTTTAAGGTGGCCTGTGATGCCTTTGCCATTCATTTGACTGCGATACTTGTGAGCCTGTTTGACAGGATAAAAGTAGAAGTGGATTGATATATGACAACTGCAGTCTCTCGCTTCCTTCGTTCAGAGTCAGCTGAAGAAAAGGGTATCAGCCACTTGTCAACAGAAGACAAGCATCCAACAAGGTCCACTAACAGGGTAAGTGAAAACTCTGCTTTACATTGCGCAAGTTGCACAGGACAGAAAAGGTTGGCCTGCAGACCAAGAAGTCATAGGAACCTCGATTATAATTCACTCTCGGTATCAAATTGCTTTTGAAAAAGGACATTGCCTTCCGTGACTTCAGCACGTCTCAAAGAGCTTTACAAACGATGAGTGTAGACATTGTTGTACAGTAGGAAACGTAACAACCAATTTGCACGCAGCAAGACCACAAAGACAGCAATAAGTTAATAGCTTTTCTTTCCTTTATTATTTCATGCGATGTGGGTGTTGTTGGCAAAGCCAGCATCTTTTACCCATCCCTAGTTACCCTTGAACTGAGTGCCTTCCTCGGCCATTTCACAGGGCAGTTCAGAGTGAACCACATGGTTGTGGGTTTGGAGTCACTTGTAGGTTTCCTTCCCTAAATGGCATTAATAATAATAATAATAATAATAATAATCTTTTATTGTCACAAGTAGGCTTACATTAACTCTGCAATGAAGTTACTGTGAAAGCCCCTAGTCGCCACATTCCGCCGCCTGTTCAGGTACAGAAGAAGAATTCAGAATGTCCAATTCACCTAACAGCACGTCTTTCGGGACTTGTGGGAGGAAACCAGAGCACCCGGAGCAAACCCACGCAGACACGGGGAGAACGTGCAGACTCCGCACAGTGACCCAAGCCGGGAATCAAACCCGGGACCCTGGTGCAGTGATGCAGCAGTGCTAACCACTGTGTTAGATGGGATTTTACAACAATTTATCATAGTTTCCTGGTCACCATTAATGAGTAATGAGCCCAGCTTTCTATTCCCGATATTTATTGATTGAATTTAAATTCCACTAGATGCCACAGTGGCATTTTAAGCCCTGCACTCCCCCCCTCCCCCCCCGCCCCCCAAACAGCCACCCCCCCCACCCACCCCAGAGCATTAGCCTGGGCGTGTGGAATACTCATCCAGTGACATTACCACAGCACAGTGGGCAGCACGGTAGCATTGTGGATAGCACAATTGTTTCACAGCTCCAGGGTCCCAGGTTCGATTCCGGCTTGGGTCACTGTCTGTGCGGAGTCGGCACATCCTCCCCGTGTCTGAGTGGGTTTCCTCCGGGTGCTCCGGTTTCCTCCCACAGTCCAAAGGTGTGCAGGTTAGGTGGATTGGCCATGATAAATTGCCCTTAGTGTCCCAAATTGCCCTTAGCGTTGGGTGGGGGTGTTGACCTTGGGTAGGGTGCTCTTTCCAGGAGCCGGTGCATACTCGATGGGCCGAATGGCCTCCATCTGCACTGTAAATTCTATGATAAATTCTATGATAATCTATGACCACAATCGCTGGTTGACAGGTGAATCATGTCCATATCATCAGAGAGAATTCCCCGGATCTACTTCAAAATAGTCTTAAGAGGTTTGTTCCCTCCATCTGAGAGACCAAGCAGGGTCTCAGTTCACCGTCTCACCGAAAGACAACAACTAGGAATTAGGAACAGGGGAAGGCCATTCAGCCCCTCAACCTTGGACCACCATTCAATGAGTTAATGTCTGATATGCAACCTACCACCATGTATACAGCTTTGCCCCGTCTCATACCTTAGATTATCCAACATGTATGAAAATTAAGGATTGAACCAGCATTAAGTGTTGGTGGTCTAAGAGAGTTCCAAACTTTGATAGCCCTTTTGTGTAGAACTGCTTCTCAATTTCACCCTGAAAGGTCTGCCTCTAATCTTTAGACAATGCTCCCTTGTATGGAGCCTGCATCAGCAGAGATATTTCTCTCTACCTCCCCGATCTGTTCTTCTTAATACCTCAAAAACTTCTACCAGATCATCCTTTAATCTTCTAAATGCTGGGCAACACATCTCTGGTCTGTGCAAACACTCCCCCGAATTGAACCCTTGGGATCCAAGTATCATTCTAGTAAATTTACACGGCACTCGCTCCAAGAAAAATGTTTTTTGGCAATTCTGTGCTGTTGGGTGGAGACTTTATCCCCAAGTCTCTGGAGTTGGTCAGGAATCCACAAGCTTCGGTCTCAGACTGTACCTCATGAGCTACCGTAGACAATGGCAGGGAAAATATGAAGATATTATATGACAAAAAGTATATAAAGGTTGCCATAGTCCCAGAGGCTGCTTTCCCCTTTGAGGGGGGAGAGCTGACTGGTTGTGATTTAACCTGAGGGTCACCACACCTCAGGCGAGGGGTGAGGTTGAGAAGGCTCATGAATAACCTCAGCCGGTACGTGAATTGAACTCACACTGCTGGCCTCGCTCTGCATCACAAACCAGCTGTCCAGCCAACTGAGCTAAACCATCCCCCAGAGTCCATGACTACCTGGATGATTGAAGACAAACTAGAACGGCTGTGTGGATTGTTTTTGTCAATTAAACAATTTTTATGTTCTACCATATAACACCCCAAAGCAAGTCTTCAGATTCTTGAACTGGCTAAACCAGCACTTTTATTGCCCATCCCTAATTGTCCTTGAGAAGAAGGTGGTGAACCGTTGTCATGAACTGCTGTAGTCCATGTGCTGTAGGTACATCCACAGTGCTGTTAGAGCGGGAGTTCCAGAATTTTAACCCAGAGACAGTGAAGAAATGGTGATTATAGTTCCAAATCAGGATGGTGTGTGGCTTTGAGGGAAACCTGAGGTGTCCCCATGTATCTGCTGCCCTTCTCCTTCTAGTTGGTACTGGTCATGGATTTGGAAGGTACTGTCAAAGGAGCCTTGATGAGTTGCTGCTGTGCACCTTATAGATGGTGCACACGGCTGACACTGTGCGTCAGAAGTGGGTGTTCGAGGCGGTGGATGGGGTGTCAATCAATTGGGCTGCTTTGCCCTGGATGGTGTTGAGCTTCTTGAGTGTTGTTGGAGCTATGCTCATCCAGGCAAGTGGAGAGTATTCCATCACACTCCTGACTTGTGCCTTGTAGATTCTGGACAGACTTTGGGGAGTTAGGAGGTGAGTTACTCCCTGCAGGATGCCTAACCTCTGGCCAGCTCTTGCACCCCCAGTGTTTATTGGATACTCGAGTTCTGTTTTGGGTCAATGATAACCCCCAGGATGTTGATGGTTGGGAATTCAACAACGGTAATGCTATTGTATATCAAAGGGAGATGTTTAGATTCTCCCGTTGGAGATTGTCATTTCCTGGCACCAATCTAACTTGCCACTTTTCAGCCAAAGTCTGAATGTTGTCCAGGTCTTGTTGCATTTGGACATGGACTGCTTCAGTTTCTGAGGAGTCATGAATGGTGCTGAATATTGTGTAAACATCAGCTAACATCTGCACTTCTGATCTTATGATGGAAGGGAGGTCATTGATGAAACAGCTGAAGATGGTTGGGCCTAGGACACTACCCTGAGAAACTCCTGCAGTGATATCCTGGAACTGAGATGATTGATCTCCAACCACCACCACCACCACCTTCCTTTGTCCCAGATGTGACTCCAACCAGTAGAGAGTTTCCCCCCTAATTCCGATTGGCTCCAGTTTTGCTCGGACTCCTCCGAGTTACACTCGGTCAAATGCTGCCTTAATGTCAAGGGCAGTCGCTCTCACTTCACCTCTTGAGTTCAATTCTTCTGTCCATGTTTGGACAAATGAAGTACTGAGGTCAGGAGCTGAGTGACCCCGGTGAAGTCCAAACAGAGCGTCAGTGAGCAGGTTATTGCTAAATCGCTGGCTTTGAAAGCAGACCAAGCAGGCCAGCAGCACGGTTCAATTCCCGTAACAGCCTCCCCGAACAGGCGCCGGAATGTGGCGACTAGGGGCTTTTCACAGTAACTTCATTTGAAGCCTCCTCGTGACAATAAGCGATTTTCATTTCATTTCATTAACGCCATTGACAGCATTGTCAATGACCCTTTCCATCACGTTGCTGTTGATCAAGAGTGGAGTGACGGAGCGGTAATTGGTCGGGTTGGATTTATCCTGCTTTTTGTGGAAGATAATAATGAAAGAAATATTCTGTCCACTGACCACATGCAAAGGTTAATTTGGAATCGATCTTGGAGACATTTGGATGGCCTGAAGCAAAATCTTCTGCTTCCTAAATTGCCTTGGACATTCAGAGATTGAACCATTGGGGAGAGGCAGGGGTGGATTGCCCGGAGAAAGAGAGGAAGATTTGGTAGCTCATCCACATATGAGGAACCAAATATGCTTCCCAGTGATTGGCTGCACCGGTTGTTAGCTGGGCAGAGAACTTAAATGGGAATCGGCCATTTTCTGCCATAACAGCTTCCCATTGGTTCAAGCCCAGGGGAGGAACAAGAATAGACTTGCGGTACTATGGGGACGCCAGACTGTTGGATGCGCCATTTTACAGACAAAACGTCAAACCGACCCTCTTCTTGGCCTCTCGGCAGGATGTGAAAGATCCCACGCTCGTCTTTCAAGAAGAGCATGAGAGGTCTTACCAATGTTCTCAAAAATATTTACACATCAGCGAAAATATTTATCCATCAACCGACTTCAATTATCTGATCATTTATCCCAATCCCTTTGGAATCTTGCAGTGTAAAAAGGCTGATGCTTTTCCTATATAACTACATACTAAAAGTTCATTGGCTGTAAAGCACTTTGTGACATCGGAGGGCACAATATAGAAATGCTCTTTCATTTATTTTCAAGTGGTAACATTGAATCTTAGAGCACAGAAGGAGACCATTCAGCTTTTTATATGTTGCTGCCGGATGTTAATCCAATTAGTCCCTTTCTCTCCCACTGACCTGCAAATTCTCTTTTCCAAATATTTATCTCCTTATTTTTTGAACAATCGGACAAGAACCGGAAGTGGGCCATTCAGCCCCTCAAGCCTGCTCTGTCACTTAATACGATCGTGGCTTATGTGATAGAAACCTCAAATCTGCATCCCACCTACCTCACCCCCCCCCCCCCCCACCCCCAGATAACCTATCACCCCCTTTCTTACCAAGAATCTATCCATCTCAGCCTTAAGAATATTCAAAGATTCTGCTTCCGTCAGGAAGCGAGTTCCAAACACTCACAATCCTCTGAGTGAAATTATCTCACCTCATTGTGACAGGGTGGCACAGTGGATAGCACTGCTGCCACACAGCTCCAGGGACCCGGGTTCAATTCCGGCCTCGGGTGACTGTCTGTGTGGAGTTTGCACTTTCTCCCCGTGTCTGCGCGGGTTTCCTCCGGGTGCTCCGGTTTCCTCCCACAGTCCAAAGATGTGCAGGTTAGGTGGATTGGCCGTGATAAATTGTCCCTAGGTGTCCAAAGCTTAGGTGGGGATTGGGCCTAGGTAGGGTGCTCTTTCAGATGGTCGGTGCAGACTTGATGGGCCGAATGGGCTTCTTCAACACTGTCAGGATTCTATGATTCTGTTTTAAATGGGCGACCCATCATTTTAGAACAGTGACCCTTAGTCCTAGATCCTCCCACAAGAAGAAGCATTCTCTCCACATCCACCCTGTCAAGACCCCTCAGGATCTTTTACATTTCAATCAAGTCACCTCTTACTCTTCTAAACTCCAATGGGTACAAGCCCATTCCAGGTATTTAGCCTGATAAACCTTCCCTGAACTGCCCTGCGATTGAGCCGTTGGCCATCGCGTTAAGAAGTTTGGGGGTATGGAAAGGGATAGTACGGGGAGGGATAGAGTATAGGGTGTCCTTATATGCCGATGACTTGCTGTTACACGTGTCGGAACTGAGTGTGTCTATAGGGGGAATACCGGAGCTGCTTCGGGTGTTTGGGTCTTTCTCAGGGCACAAATTAAATCTAGACAAGAGTGAGTATTTTGTGGTATTTTGGCCGAGGGTGGGAGCAGGGGTGGGGGGGGGGGGGGCTGCCATTCCATAGGGCAGGGACTCATTTTAGATACCTGGAGGTGCAGGTTGCTCGGGATTGGGGGGAGGCTCCGTAGGTACAACATTTCTAGTTTGGTGGGGAGGGTGAAAGCCGATCTGGCAAGGTGGGATGGTCTCCCTCTGTCAGTGGCAGGCCGGGTACAGGCGGTTATAAGAACGTGTTGCCGTGATTTCTGTTTATTTTCCAATGCCTGCCGAGTTTCCTGCCAAAGGCTTTTTTTTAGAGAGATTGAAGGGATGATTACCTTGATCACATGGGGAGGGAAGGTGCCCAGAATTAGAAAGGTGCTGCTACAGAGGGGAAGGCAGGCAGGGGGTTTGGGTCTCCTGAAACTGATGTATTATTACTGGGGGGGTGAATGTGGAGAAGGTGTGGAGCTGGGTCAGAGGGGTTGACTCCCAGTGGGTCTGAATGGAGGGGAGTTTGTGAAGGGGGTCGGGATTGAAGGTGCTAGCGACAGCGCCGCTCCCGACGGCCCTGATGAGGTACTCACAGAGTCCAGTAGTAATAGCTTTGTTGAGAATTTGGAGGTCGTTTCGCCAGCACTTAGGGTTGGGGGCAGGGTCAAGGGGACTGCCGATTCGGGGGAACCATAGATTTGAGCCAGTGAAATGGGATGGAAATTTTCGGAGATGGAGGAGAAAGGAATTAAGACACTAAAAGATTTGTTTCTTGGGGGTGGGTTTGCAGGATTGAAGGAGCTGGAAGTGAAGTATGGGCTGGAGCTGGGGGAAATAATTAGATACATGCAGGTTCGAGATTTTGCCAGGAAGGAGACACAGAGCGTCCCGGTAGAGCCGGCCTCCACATTGCTGGAGGAGGTGCTGATGACGGGAACTGGAGAAGGGGGTAGTGTTGGCGGTTTACGGGGCTATTTTGGAAAAGGAGAAGGCGCCGCTGGAAGGGATCAAGGCAAAGTGGGAGGAAGAGTTGGGAGAGGATATGGAGGAGGGGTTCTGGTGTGAGGTGCTCCGGAGGGTGAACACCTCCAACTCGTGCGCGAGGTTGGGGCTGATACAGCTAAAGGTGGTGCATAGAGTGCACCTCACGAGGGCGAGGATGAGCCGGCTCTTTGAGGGGGGTAGAAGATGTGTGTGAATATTGCGGGAGGGGGCCCCTCAAACCACGTTCATATGTTTTGGTCCTGTCCAAAGCTGGAGGATTACTGGAAGGTGGTGTTTAGGGTAATCTCTAAAGTGGTGCATGTGAAACTGGACCCGGGCCCTCGGGAGGCCATATTCGGGGTGTCGGCCCAGCCGTGGTTGGAAAGGCGGATCCTGTTGGGATCGAGATCAACCTCTCCACCCTGTGCCCTGGTTTGGCGGGGGGTGGGGGGAGGTGGGGGGGGGGGGGGCGGGGGGGGCCTGCTGGAATTCTTGACTCTTGAGAAGATCAAGTTTGAACTGAAGGGAAAGATGGAGGGGTTCTACAATTCATGGGCGTTATTCCGTATGCACTTTCGAGAATTGGATTACATCGAACATTAGGGGGGGTTAGTTGAGTTGGGGGGGGGGGGGGTGACTGTATGTGTTAATGGTGACTATGGGTGATTCCTGATTCCTTTTTGTTATTTGTTTATGTTAACATGCGGGCTAATGTTTGGGGGTTTGGTGGGAGGATGGGATTGTTGTTATTAACACGGGGATTGACATTACATTCATTACTGATTATTGTTTATTGTTGGGTTTAAATTTGGGAGAAAATGTGAAAAAGGAGAATAAAAAATATTTTTTAAAAAGCCCTCCCTGAACAGCTTTCAATTCATTTCCATAATACCTTAAATAGGGTGACCAATACTGTTCACAATATTCCAAGTGTGGTCTCACTAATGCCTTGAAGAATAACCTCCCTAATTTTCTATTCAATTCTCCTTGCAATAAACAATAACGTTCTATTCACTTTCCTAATTACTTGCTGTGTCTGTATACCAGCCTTTTACGATTCATGGACAACGTGACCCAGGTCTTCCTGAATCTCAGAAGGTGACGACTGAATCTGTTTCCAGCACCGTTCAGGCAGAGAGACCAAAGCTGCAGCAAGGTAAGACAAATTGTGCTGTCTTGGATCCGAACTGTAGTTATGACGACCACAGTGAGGAGTATTAACCTACAATCATGATGCCACATGTCACAGCATCAGCTACAATTTGGAAATTATGCAAAACACTGTTTTCACCCCTCTGCGGGGTTTTTTTGGGGGGTTGAAATATTGCTCTCAGACAACTGTCAGATCATTAAAGCATCTGCCAGATTTAAGTGTTGAATATGTGAGGTGCAGCCTCCACTCAATGTGACTTTTTCTCCTCTCCTTATCAATTACTCTGCTTCTATTCGAGTGCTTGGCCTTTCAAAGTACGTTTCCAATTACTGCTCAGGTCGTTCAGTAATGGAATAATGCGAAAGCTGCTGGTATAACACGGAAAGCTTCATTGCAAAGGCCATGCAATGAGGTTCCTTACACTTCAGAAAGGCGATCTCAATCTCATTGCTCCATTTATTTGCCGGTCTCCCCGAACAGGCGCCGGAATGTGGCGACTAGGGGCTTTTCACAGTAACTTCATTGAAGCCTACTTGCGACAATAAGCGATTATTGTGATTAAAATAATTTTTTGCGTGGCTTTTGCTCATGATTTTAGGTGACAAATGATTGACTGAGATTCCTCCGGGGCAGCACAGTGGCGCAGTGGGTTAGCCCTGCTGCCTCACGGCGCCGAGGTCCCTGGTTCGATCCCGGCTCTGGGTCACTGTCCGTGTGGAGTTTGCACGTTCTCCCCATGTTTGCGTGGGTTTCGCCCCCACAACCCAAAGATGTGCAGGGTAGGTGGATTGGCCGTGCTAAATTGTCCCTTAATTGGAAAAAATGAATTGGGTACACTAGATTTATTTTTTTGAACTGTGAGATTCCTCCGATAATTTAATAAGGCTATTGGCATTTGTTTTGGTCTCCTATTTTCACATCTTTCTGAGGGGGGGGGGGGTTCTTTATCAAGCCCCAAGTAAGACAATGATTTGAGATCATAAGAACATAAGAACTAGGAGCAGGAGTCGGCCATCTGGCCCCTCGAGCCTGCTCCGCCATTCAATGAGATCATGGCTGATCTTTTGTGGACTCAGCTCCACTTTCCGGCCCGAACACCATAACCCTTAATCCCTTTATTCTTCAAAAAACTATCTATCTTTATCTTAAAAACATTTAATGAAGGAGCCTCAACTGCTTCACTGGGCAAGGAGTTCCATAGATTCACAACCCTTTGGGTGAACAAGTTCCTCCTAGAACAGTTTGTGGATCGGAATTAAATCGGTGATTTTACCCAAGACTTCGCTCTCTTATGTTCTGTCATCGGCATCATTGCAATTGGAAGAAACAAGGAGGGGACCCAGGATATGGATCGTTCCATCTGTGATTTTAAAGAGATTTCATACCCTCGGCCTCAGCTCAGCCCCTGCTGAAACCTTCATTCGCACCTTTGTTACCTCAACACTTGTCTCCCACATTCTGCCTTCCATAAAGATGAAGTCATCCAAAACTCTGCTGCCCGTGGCCATGCTCACACCAAATCCTATTGACCCATCACCCCTGTGCTTACTGACCTACAACAATTCCCAGTCAAGAGAAATTCTTGGCCTTTTTTCAAATCCCTTCAGGGCCTGGCTGCTTCCCATCTCTGTTAATTCCTCCAATCCTCCAAATCCCTTGCACTCCTCTAACTCTGGCCTCTTGCGAATCCCTGATTTTAATCTCTCCAAGAATGGCGGCCGTGCCTTCAGCTGCCTGGATCCTTAACTCTGGAATCCCCTCCCTAAATATCTCCCTAAGAGGCTCCTTAAAATCTACCTCGTCTCATCTCTGGGCCTGTTGTAGACCCATTGACATAGGTTGATTCCTGTGGTTAATCAACAACCCCATTCTTGTATTGTTTGATTACCAGAACGGTAGAAGGTGACTAGATCGTCCGTGATCTACTGTTGTTGAACAATTCCTGTCTTACTATATAGATATTACCAAATCTCCAATATCTGTCAGGATCCCGCAGAATCACCCTTCAGAACGAGTGTGCTGTCCAAAATGGATAAATTGGAGGCTGCATTTCCCAATTCGGCCAAATTCGGAAATGTGAATTTGAAACAATTTGAAACCTTTAACTGCATCTTGAATTGATGCCAATTTCATCAGCAGTGTCTACTGTGAATGCTGAATGTGAACTCATTTAAAGATGTCATATTTCAATCTGCGCCCACTCCTATCCATGGTACATAACCAAATATAATTAGGTAGAGCTTGTTGTGTTCTTCTGCTTCGGATAACACAGGCTGCTACTTGATGCAGTCTTAACTAAAGGATGCTCCAAACTCTGAAATGAGTGCAACGTGTTTATTGAACTATTAATACAATTCTCAAATGAGTTCGACTCTCTGCTAATTTAACTGCAGTAACTCAGTCTAACTATACCAGCTTGCTCTAAGCCACATGCTGGGGTGTGATGCTGCTGATCAACCCTGTCTAACTCTCTAGATGTCTGTCTGTGGAAAGAGGCAGGGTGTGAGTGCCTGATCCCTTTTATAGTGTTTATGTCATGCCCCCTTGTGGTGATGCCACCTCTTGAGTGTCCTGACTGCCCATTGGCTGTGTCCTAATCTGAGTGTTCATTGGTTGCATGTTTGCATATCATGACAGAGCTCTTAAATAAACATAATTCAATTGTGTTACTTATGACCCAAAGGGGATTTGATTTCATGTTTGCCTTTGTGAGAAACCTTCTTGTGTCCTTGTTCCCAACAGTACAGCATTCACTCAGTATTTCACTGCTGGTGTCAGAGTTGAAAATGCTCCCCTCTGCAATGAGAGACATAAACCATTTGCCCCATCACACCTGTGCATGCAGCAGTTCTTCAACCGCAACTGTTTACAAATCAACAACTTGCATTTATAAAACTCCTTTAATGTAGAAGGCTCTCCCCGGAGCACCTCACACAAGCATAATCAGCCAAAGATCGCAATCTCATTTCCCAGCATCTTCTCATCTTCTCATAGTCTCCAGTTTCCAAACATTTGTCCCATTCCCTTTGAAAAGATGCCACCCACTTCTCAAAAAACAGGGTTTTCAACTATTGGCTATTCTCAGAGTTGTGTGTGTGACCAATGTTCTCCGAACGACCCCCTTCTTACGATGACCATGAGTTTATAACTCCATTATTGCTGATTAGCCAACCAATGGAAATATCCCTTCCAGATGAATTGTAAACCTTTAGTGAGACCCCCCCCCCCCCCCCCGCCCCCACCATCCCCACCCCGCCCCTCCCCACCTCTCCACTTCCAAATTAACCTTTGTTCTAGTGAGAAAATGACCAATTTGCCAAGCCTTCCTTTGTAAATCTAATTCCTAGGTCTTGGTAGAAGTATAGCAATGGTCACTGTACCCTTTTCATGGAGCTAAACTTTTCTTATAATGGTATGGCCATGCTGATGAGGAATAGGGCACTGTGTGTCATTCCCGTGACAGCATCAGTGACCTTCAGATCAGGTGTATCATTGGGTCAGGCACAATCCCAGAGCTCCACATGCTGGCATCTCAAAGCTCGTTGAAATTCCCTCTTATTGTTTGATAGAGATAGATAGAGATAGAGAAATACAGCACAGAACAGGCCCTTCGGCCCACGATGTTGCGCCGAACTTTTGTCCTAGGTTAATCATAGAATTTTGGACAATTTGTCATGGCCAATCCACCCAACCTGCACATCTTTGGACTGTGGGAGGAAACCGGAGTACCCGGAGGAAACCCACGCAGTCACGGGGAGGATGTGCAGACTCCACACAGACAGTGACCCAAGTCGAAATCGAACTTGGGACCCTGGAGCTGTGCAGCAATTGTGCTATCCACAATGCTACCGTGCTGCCCTTAAGAAGTTAACCTACACTCCCTTATTCTACCCTAATCCAAGTACCTATCCAATAGCCGCTTGAAGGTCCATAAATTTTCCGACTCAACTACTACCACAGGCAGTGCATTCCATGCCCCCACTACTCTCTGGGTAAAGAAATGCGACATCTCCTCCAGTCACCCTATGGCCTTGGCCAGTCACCTTGATAATTCAGTGCCAAACTATGGACAGTTTATTGTTGTGTTCTGCGTGTCACTTGGAGCCAAGCCTCTGCGAGTAGACACGTCCCTCAATGCAGCAAACAATCCAACTCTGCTGGAGAGGATTAATTGATTGGAAGCATAACATTAAGGACGCAATGTTACCACAAGGCCGTCTTCAGGGCGATGTAGTTTGTGCTTAATTCAGTGAGGTGAGAACTCAAGGTGAATGCCAATAAAAGAAGGCCTTTTTATCGTCTGACAGCCTATTTTATGTACCACACAAGGGAAAGCCATAGCTCAATGCCTAACTTGATGAGAAAGGTACATATGTCACTCAACTTCACTGACTAATGAGGGAGTTGAAGTTCTGGTGATGTCTATTTATTTACTTGCAAGTAAAGACACAGGTGACAGTGACTGTCAGTCACACATCAGCTCCTGACTGCAATCTTGCTTCGTTCTAGACCAATAATCTCTCTTACCACCTTTACTTTCTACATCCCCCCCCACTGCCCCACTCCACTGCACCACGTTAGAGATGGTGACAGGCAGTGAGCACAGATATCACGAAACAGAGCCAATGAACTGCAGCCCTTGTTGGAACACACAGATACATAGAAGATAGGAGCAGGAGGAGGCCTTTTGGCCCTTCGAGCCTGCTCCGCCATTCATCACGATCATGGCTGATCATCCAACTCGATAGCCTAATCCTGCTTTCTCCCCATAGCCTTTGATCTAATTCTCCCCAAGTACCATATCCAGCCACCTATTGAATATATTCAATGATTTAGCATCAACTGCTTCTTTCATCTCTTAACTGAGGCTGTGATCCGGTTCAACAAGTAACAATCACTTGAATGTGTACGAGACCTTTGGCAAGAAGACATGCTGAGGTGTTCTGTTGGAGGGTTATCAGACACAAAACCGTACCGAACCGCAAAAAGAGATATTAAGCGTTAAGGAAAAAATTAAAAGGCGAATAGAGAATTTTAGGGAGGGTATTCCAGTGCTTCGGGCCCAGACAGCTGTCCCCATGACTGCCAGTAGTGAAGAGGTGAAATTGTGCATTTGAAAGAGGTCAGAGTTCTTGCACAAACTGTGTTGGGTTTCAAAAATAAATCTGTTATTGACACAAAGGATGTGAAATCTGAAAGGAGCAGGGGGCTCCCGGCCCACTCACAAGGTGAGAGAGTCTGATGGAAAATTTCACATTCAATCTTTCACGTGCCGGCAAGCAGTTGGATCACGTCATTGTGATAAAAGAGAATTCTCAGACACTTGATGGCCGGCACAGACGTGATGGGCCAAAAGGCCTCTTGCTGTGCTGTAAAACTCGACGACTCATTGTTGGATGAAGATGCATCAGTGGTTTCCATGGCGATAAGTGACATTAAAAAGAAAATTAAGTAGTTGTATTTCTACAGGCACTATCTCGAAGTGCCATTCAGCCAATGAACTGCAGCCCTTGTTGGAACACATAGATATATAGAAGATAGGAGCAGGAGGAGGCCTTTTGAAATGAAAAAATGAAAATGAAAATCGCTTATTGTCACGAGTAGGCTTCAATGAAGTTACTGTGAAAAGCCCCTAGTCGCCACATTCCGGCGCCTGTCCGGGGAGGCTGGTATGGGAATCGAACCGTGCTGCTGGCCTGCTTGGTCTGCTTTAAAAGCCAGCGATTTAGCCGAGTAAGCTAAACCAGCCCCTAAACCAGGCCGTTTGAGCCTGCTCCGCTATTCATCCCGATCATGGCTGATCATCCAACTCAATAGCCTAATCCTGCTTTCTCCCCATAGCCTTTGATCCCATTCTCCCCAAGTGCTATATCTAACCACCTCTTGAATATATTCAATGATTTAGCATCAAGTACTTCCTGTGGTAATGAATTCCACATGCTCACCACTCTTTGTGTGAAGAAATGTCTCCTCATCTCTGTCCGAAATGGTTTATCCTGAATCCTCAGACTGTGACCCCTGGTTCTGGACACACCCATCATTGGTAACACCTTCCCTGCATCTACCCTGTCTAGTTCAGTTAGAATTTTGTAAGTCTCTATGAGATTCCCCTTCATTCTTCTGAACTCCAGCGAGAACAATCCCAACCTAGTCAATCTCTCCTCATATGACAGTCCCGCCATCCCTGGAATCAGTCTGGTAAACCTTCGCTGCACTCCCTCGAGAGCAAGAACATCCTTCCTCAGAGAAGGAGACCAAAACTGCTCACAATACTCCAGGTGTGGCCTCACCAAGGCACTGTACAATTGCAGCAACACATTCCTGCTTCTATACTCGAAACCTCTCGCAATGAATGCCAACATACCATTAGCCTTCTTTACCGCCTGCTGCACCTGCATGCTTACCTTCAGCGACTGGTGCACAAGGACACCCAGGTCCCGTTGCACACTCCCCTCTCCCAATTTACAACCACTCCGGTAGTAATCTTCTTTCCTGTTTTTGCTTCCAAAGTGAATAACCTCACACTTATCCAAATTATACTGCATCTGCCATTGGTTTGCCCACTCGCCCAACCTGTCCAGATCATGCTGTAGGATCCCTGCATCCTCGTCACTGTTCACCCTCCCACCTAACTTGGTATCACCTGCAAACTTTGAGATGTTACATTTTGTTCCCTCATCCAAATCATTAATATATTTTGTGAATAGCTGGGGTCCCAGCACCGATCTCTGTGGCCCCCGTAGTTACTTCTTGCCAATTTCTCCTCCGGGTAGGAGATACAGAAGTCTGAGAACGCGCACGAACAGACTCAAAAATAGTTTCTTCCCCACTGTCACCAGACTCCTAAATGACCCTCTTATGGACTGACCTGGTTAACACTACACCCCTGTCTGCTTCATCCGATGCCGGTGTTTATGGAATTGCATTGTATACCTTGTGTTGCCCTATTATGTATTTTTATTTTATTTTAATGTACTTGATGATCTGCTAAGCTGCTCACAGAAAAATACTTTTCACTGTCCCTCAGTACACGTGACAATAACCAAAATCCAATCCAACCTTCTCTGTGAGCAATTAGAATATGAAGGGGTGGTAGCTTGTCACCTGTATTGTTCCGATCATCTAAAGGAACTTTTGCAGCCAATGAGGTAAGAGAGATATAGAATCATAGAGGTCTACATCACGTCAGTGCCAGTCAAAGCAACCATTTTAATCCCATTTTTTAGCACTTGGCCCATAGCCTTTGCATCGCAAGTGCACATTTAATACTTCTGAAATGTTATGAGGGTCTCTGTCTCCACAGGCAGCGAGTTCCAGACTCCCCCTACCCACTGGGTGAAAACGATGGGCTGGATTCTCCGTTCCAGCGGCTAAGTGCCGGAGAATTTGTGGCCGTTTTATGACGCGGAAGTCCGACCCGCCACCCGCAACCCCAGAGGCCAACCCCTGGCCACCCCCACCAGTCACCCAGACCTCGTGGAACCCCCCCCCCCCCCCCCCCGGCCAGCGGCACAGATGCCGGCCGAGTCTGGCAGCGCTGGACACAGTCCGCAGCCGCCAGGCTGGATTCCTGACCGCTCAGACCACACGTCAACCGCGCGGTCAGGAACTCAGCCAATCAGGGCGGAGCATTGCGGGAGGGCCTGCCGATGACACGCCGATGCCGATGTCGTTGCAACGGCGTGCAGCACGCGATGTGTTGATGCCACTTCCAAGTGGGCTGAGCATGGCTGACTGGCGTCAAACCTCATTGGCCCCGATTTGGGCTTTGGAATGGATTCTCTGCCCGATCGGCGATTACAATAATGGCGTCGGGCAACAGAGAATCCCGCCCGTTACTCCTCACATCCCCTCTAAGCTTCCTCATCATCTTAAATCTATGCACCCTGGGGCAGCACGGTAGCACAGTGGCTAGCACAGTTGCTTCACAGCTCCAGGGTTCCTGGTTCGATTCCTGGCTTGGGTCACTGTCTGTACGGAGTCTGCACGTTCTCCCCGTGTCTGCGTGGGTTTCCTCCGGGTGCTCCGGTTTCCTCCCACAGTCCAAAGATGTGCAGGTTAGGTGGATTGGCCATGATAAATTGCCCTTAGTGTCCAAAGAAAAGGTTAGGTGGGGTTATGGGGGTAGAGTGGAGGTGTGGGCTTAAATGGGGTGCTCTTTTCAAGGGCCAGTGCAGACTCGATGGGCTGAATGGCCTCCTTCTGCTGTATATATTTTATGATCTATGATCACTGATCCCTCCACCAAAGGGAAAAGGCAACATCCTGGTAAATCTCCTCTGCACCCTTTCCAGTGGTATCACATCTTTCCTATAATGTGGATTCCAGAACTGCACACAATAATCCAGCTGCTTTTTGAAGTGTAACCACTGTTTGTAATGTAGAAGTGCAGCAACCAATTTCTGCACAGCAAGCTCCCACAAACAACGATCAGACACAAACAGAGGCCGGGATTCTCCCCTACCCGGCGGGCCGGGGGGTCCCGGCGTGTTGGAGTGGCGTGAACCACTCAGGCGTCGGGCCACCCCACAGGTGCAGAGAAGATCCGCACCTTTAGGGGCCAAGCCCTCACATTGAGGGGCTAGGCCCGCGCCGGAGTGGTTCCCACTCCGCCGGCTAGCGTGAAGGGCCTTTGGCGCCATGCCAGCCGGGGCCGAAAGGACTTCGCCGGCTGGCGTAAGTCCATGCATGCGCCGGAGCGTCAGCGGCTGCTGACGTCATACCAGCGCATGCACAGGGGAGGGGGTCTCTTCCGCCTCCGCCATAGTGAACACCATGGCGAAGGCGGAAGAAAAACCCGCAGAGGCACCCCCCCGGGGTCAGATCGCCCCGCGCCCCCCCCCCAGGACCCCGGAGCCCGCCCGCGCCACCAATCCCGCCGGGCAGGTAGGTGGTTTAATCCACGCCGGTGGGAGAGGCCTGTCAGCGGCGGGACTTCGGCCCATTGCGGGCCGGAGAATCACTGCGGGGGGCCCGCCAACCGGCGCGGCGCAATTCCCACCCCCGCCGAATCTCGGGGGGCAGAGAATTCGGGACACGGCGGCGGTGGGATTGACGCCGGCCCCGGGCGAGGGGGTCGGAGAATCCCGCCCAGATGATCTGCTGTAGTGGTATTTGTTGAGCGATAAGCATGAGCCAGGAGGCCAAGTAAACACCCCTGATTTTCTTGATAACAGTCCGATGTGGTTTTCATGTTAATCCAAGATGACCTTAACTGATCTGAAACATGTTGGGTGGGATTCTCTGACCCCCCCGTCAGATCAGAGAATCGCCGGGGGGGGGGGGGGGGGGGGGGGGGGGGCGTGAATCATGCCCCCGCCGGCTGCCGAATTCTCCAGCGCCGGGGTTTTGCGCGGGGGCGGAAATCGCGCCGCACCGGTCGGCGGCTGCTGGCAGCGCGCCCCCCCCCCGGCGATTCTCCGGCCCGCGATGGGCCCAGTGGCCGTTCACTTTTGGCCGGTCCAGCCGGCGTGAATCGCAACAGGTCCTTACCGGCAGGACTTGGTGCCACAGGTGGCCTGCAGAGTCCTGGGGGGGGGGGGGGGGGGGGGGGGGGGGGGCGTGGGTGGATCTGGCCCCCGGGGGGTGCCCCCACGGTAGCCTGGCCCGCGATCGGGGCCCACCAATCCGCGGGCGGGCCTGTGCCATGGGGGCACTCTTTACCTCCGCACCGGCCGCTGTCAATCTCCGCTATGGTCGGTCCGGAGAAGAACCCCTCCCTGTGCATGCGTTGGGTTGATGCCAGCACACGCTGGCGCTCCCGCGCATGTGGCAACTCCACTGGCCGGGCCCTCCCGAGCCTACTGCCGCGGTGCCAAACACTCCGGCGCCGGCCTAGCCACTGAAGTTGTGGAGGATTCCGCACCCTCGGGGCACCCTGACGTCGGAGTGGTTCACGCCACTGCTCGGCGCCAGGGTGGCCCACCCCGCCGGATCGCGGAGAATCCCGCCCAAGCTTTGACCTCAGTCCTGCATTGGAAGAGTCAGGTCTGGATTACGTGTCCAGTCTGTGGGGCGGGGGGCGGGCCTCATACCCACAACTTTCTCCTGTAAAGGGACGGGTGCTACCATTGCGTTAAGGCTGACACTCAATGGGTAAAAGTGCAAAGCTGTCCCATTGACCAACGATTTGGGAAAAATAAATTTAAGAACTTTGTGCATCTGAACTCAATAGTTGCCATTCTGTCTTGGAGCTCGAGACTACAAATGATTAGCCCGTGACCACAACACAGATTTGGAAACCCCCCCCCGCTGTATCCATTTCATTAAAACTGCACTGGCCAGAATGGTGCTGCTGAGCCATGTCTGAACTTTGCGGGGCAACACTACAGTGGTAGCCAAGTACAGGGGATCGAGGGGCAGGAGGGTAGGGAATGCCCTGGGAGGTTGAACTCTGCTCTACTGCTGCCCACCAGCCACAAAACTGAGGCTGGGCAGGAAGTGGCCCTTGATTGGCCCTGAAGTGGTGGCTTAAAGGCCTGAATGGGTGATGGATGAGCTTCCCGTCTGCGGCCCTACCCGCCCAAGTGTGAAATTACATCTGTGTTGGGGTGGGTGGGATCCTGGAGGGTATTCCGTCTATGCAATTTTATGCTACCCCCCCCCCCCCCACTACGGGTGGGCGTACAATTCCGCCTCGGGAACATCAGAGCAGGAGTAGGCCATGCTGTCCTTTGAACCTGCTCCGCCATTCAGTAAGATTAAGGCTGATCCGGTCGTGGTCCCGTCTTCTTGAGCCGCTGCAGTCCCTGAGGTGTAGATACACCCACTGTGCTGTTAGGGAAGGAGCTCCAGGATTTTAACCCAGCGACAGGGAAGGAACTGCAGTTCCTCCAATGAGTACATATCTGGTAACGGAAAGAGTGCCCAGCACATGTGGAGTGGGCTTGGTACACGCTCAGCACATTCAATATTCCACTGATCAGGCGATCAGCTTTTGTAAACTGCCACGCCAGATTGACAGTGATGGCTGCCCTGTTACGCCCCAGGTCTCAGTCTGCATCTCTTTATGCTAATTGTATTCCATTCATTTTGTATTTATATTGCACATTGTTCCATCCAATAAGCAATACTTTGCATTTGCCATTGTTAAATTCAATCTGCCATCTGTCTGCCCAATTGCATAACGGATCGAAATCCCCGTCCATATCCTTGGCTGAATCTTTGGTTTTTATTCTTCTTCTTACAGAACTGTCAGCCACAAATCTGACAATCTCACATTTGGCCTCACTAGGGAGAACATTTACATAAATGAGAAAATTGCTGTTGGTCCACAAGGCATCCCGGGAGGACTCGAACGTCATTCCTCCCACAGCACAGTCCCACTCAGAATCAAAGGCCAATTCAAACATTCGGTGGTGGAATGAAATGGGGCAATAGTGGATCAGTTATTATACCCCATAGCCCAGACCCTGTATAGTCTGGCCTGCCTGCTATATACACTGTGTGTTCCACAACCTGCCCATTATATACCCCAACACGTACACACCCCTCTCATTATATACCCCAACACGTACACACCCCTCTCGTTATATACCCAAACACGTACCCACCCCTCTCGTTATATACCCCAACACGTACACACCCCTCTCGTTATATACCCAAACACGTACCCACCCCTCTCGTTATATACCCAAACACGTACACACCCCTCTCGTTATATACCCAAACACGTACCCACCCCTCTCGTTATATACCCAAACACGTACCCACCCCTCTCGTTATATACCCAAACACGTACCCACCCCTCTCGTTATATACCCCAACACGTACACACCCCTCTCGTTATATACCCCAACACGTACACACCCCTCTCGTTATATACCCCAACACGTACACACCCCTCTCGTTATATACCCCAACACGTACACACCCCTCTCGTTATATACCCAAACACGTACCCACCCCTCTCGTTATATATACCCAAACACGTACACACCCTTCTCGTTATATACCCAAACACGTACCCACCCCTCTCGTTATATACCCAAACACGTACACACCCCTCTCATTATATACCCAAACACGTACACACCCCTCTCATTATATACCCAAACACGTACACACCCCTCTCATTATATACCCAAACACATACCCACCCCTCTCGTTATATACCCCAACACGTACACACCCCTCTCGTTATATACCCCAACACGTGCACACCCCTCTCGTTATATACCCAAACACGTACCCACCCCTCTCGTTATATACCCCAACACGTACACACCCCTCTCGTTATATACCCAAACATGTACACACCCCTCTCGTTATATACCCCAACACGTACACACCCCTCTCGTTATATACCCCAACACGTACACACCCCTCTCGTTATATACCCCAACACGTACACACCCCTCTCGTTATATACCCCAACACGTACACACCCCTCTCGTTATATACCCAAACAGGTACCCACCCCTCTCGTTATATACCCCAACACGTACACACCCCTCTCGTTATATACCCCAACACGTACCCACCCCTCTCATTATATACTCCAACACATACACACCCCTCTCATTATATACCCAAACACGTACACACTCCTCTCGTTATATAACCAAACACGTACACACCCCTCTCATTATATACCCAAACACGTACCCACCCCTCTCGTTATATATACCCAAACACGTACACACCCCTCTCGTTATATACCCAAACACGAACCCACCCCTCTCGTTATATACCCCAACACGTACACACCCCTCTCGTTATATACCCCAACACGTACACACCCCTCTCGTTATATACCCCAACACGTACCCACCCCTCTCATTATATACCCAAACACACACACACCCCTCTCGTTATATACCCAAACACGTACACACCCCTCTCGTTATATACCCAAACACGTACCCACCCCTCTCGTTATATACCCCAACACGTACACACCCCTCTCGTTATATACCCCAACACGTACACACCCCTCTCGTTATATACCCCAACACGTACCCACCCCTCTCATTATATACTCCAACACATACACACTCCTCTCGTTATATAACCAAACACGTACACACCCCTCTCATTATATACACAAACACGTACACACCCCTCTCATTATATACACAAACACGTACACCCCCCCTCGTCATATACAAAAACACATCCCCCTAGTTATATACACAAACACGCACACACCCCCGGGCTACTGTACTTTTTTAAAAAACATCATCAAAGGGATGTGGTCAGGCCAGCATTCATTGCCCATCCCCAATTGTTCTGGTGTTCGGGAGCTGCCTTCTTGAACTGCTGCAGTCCATGTGGTGTAGGTATACCCACAGTGCTGTTAGGGAGAAAGTACCAGGATTTTGATCCAGGGACAGCAATATATTTCCAATCAGGATGGCTTGTGACTTGAAAGTCATGTTCCCATGGATCTGTTGTCCTTATCTTTCTGGATGTCGGAGGTTCTGGGTTTGAAGGTGCTGTCTAACGAGCCTTGGTGAGTTCCTGCATTGCATCACTCTGCTGCTTCTGTGCATCGGTGATGAAGTGAGTGAATATTTGTGGATGGGATGCCTATCAAGCAGACTGCTTTATCCTGGATGATATTGAGCTTCTCGAGTGTTGTTGAAGCTGCACTCATTCAGACAAATGGCCAGTATTCCATTACACTCTTCTCTTGTGCTATGTAGTTTGGGGAGCCAGGAGGTGAGTTGATGCAGCTGTTACAAGGGGGCATAACTATAAGGTTCAGGGTGGGAGATATAGAAGGGATGTCCGAGGTAGGTTCTTTACTCGGAGAGTGGTTAGGGTGTGGAATGGACTGCCTGCTGTGATAGTGGAGTCGGACACTTTAGGAACTTTCAAGCGCTAATTGGATAGGCACATGGAACACACCAGAATGACAGGGAGTGGGATAGCTTGATCTTGGTTTCGGACAAAGTTCGGCACAACATCAAAGGCCGAAGGGCCTGTTAAGTGTTCTATGTTCCCCTCGTTATATGCACAACTGGTTACACACTCCTCTCGAAATATACACAACTGGTTACATATTCGTATTATATATCAACCTGGTTACACACCATTCTCATTATACATCCAGATGTTTACACACCTCTCTCATTACATACCCAACTGGTTACATACCATTCTCGTTACACAACTGGTTACACACACCTCTCATTACATACCCAACTGGTTACACAATCCTCTCATTATGTACACAACTGGTTACACTGTGCCATTTACACAACCCTCTCCTTTATACTCAGCCAGTCTGATGTTCTGTCTTATACACATAATTCCTGTTGGAGACCCAGTGCATGGTAGGCCCCGCTTCTTGTGCAGGACGTCAGTGAGAGGCAAAGATGTTATGGATACTGGCCATTAAGTATCACTACCATTTATACACCCTCCAGTGATAGACCCCATCCGTTACATATCCCAACTGCTACATGCAGCACGCATTATACTCCTGACTCTGCCCATGATAGTCCTTGTCCATTACAATGCCAATGTCACAGCTGGACCCGCTTCTTACAACTTTCCACCACTGCCGAGCAATAGAGCCAATTTGCACACAATGAGTTCCCGCAGACTGCAATGAAGCAATAATCTCCTCAGTGATGTTGACCACGGGCCATGTTAGTGGGGAGAAATTCCCAGTTCTTCATCCAAATAAATAAATTGGATCTTATACATCCACCTGAGAGAGCAGGCAAGGCGGTTCCATCCCAGCGCTGCGCTGAGTGGGTCAGGCTAGATTATGGGATCAAGTTCTTGGGGTAAGTCTTGAACCTTGACCTTCGGGGTCAGAGGTGAGACCACCGAGCCATTGCTCCCATCAGCCAACTCTTTGGTTTCTCCTCCTCTTTCCAACTTTGTACCCCATCTATTTTCACAGCATTCACTTTAATGGGAATGTGCTCATGCAGAAACCTGTCAAAAAATCTCTGAGGTTTCCAGTAAATTATGTTGCACTTCATTTATTTTATGCAGTAAAAGGAATTGCTGAGGGGTGTTTTTTGGAGAGACATTTGGTTTTGATTATTTTATGATCAGCCCCATAACCACCAACTTAAAAACTCAGCCCTCCAACCATTGGCTGAGTGTGTACTATTTAAGGAATTAGCTCTGGAAACTTGCCAACGTCCCTTCAACAGCACTTTCCAAATCCACATCGAGAAGGACAAGGACAGGAAGTGTGTGGAACACCACCACCTGAAAGTCACTCACCAATCTAATTATACCCACCATTATCACTGGATCAAAATCCTGGCACTCCCAGGTTGGGAAATCAAGGACAAAGGAACATAGCATAAAAATCAGAGCTAGACTTTTCAAGTGGGAAATTAGGAAACTTAATTTTCACATAAAGTGGTAGTACAACCACTTAGGGCAGCACGGCAGCACAAGTGGCTAGCATGTGGCTTCGCAGCTCCAGGGTCCCAGGTTCGATTCCCGGCTTGGGTCACTGTCTGTGTGGAGTCTGCACGTTCTCCCCGTGTGTGCGTGGGTTTCCTCCGGTTTCCTCCCACAATCCAAAGATGTGCAGGTTAGGTGGCTTGGCCATGCTCAATTGCCCATAGTGACCAAAAAGGTCAGATGGGGTTATTGGGTTGCGAGGATAAGGTGGAAGGTGAGGGTTTAAGTGGGTTGGTGCAGAGCCGATGGGCCGAATGGCCTCCTTCTGCACTGTATATTCTATGTATGTTCCAGAAGTCTGAAACATTCTTCCACAAATAGCAATTGATGCCGAGCTCAGTTGTAAATATTAAATCTGAGATTGATTTTCGTTAATGAAAGATATGAAGGAATAAAGGGGAAAGGTCATCGACCGCAGTTCCGCCATGATCTCATTGGAATGAGGTCAAGAGGATAAATGACGTGTTTCTACGTTCCTACCTACTGGAGTGCAAGGGGAGGCGGTGGCGCACTGTTATTGTCACTCCAGAGACGCAGGGTAACGCCCTGGGGACCCCAGTTTGAATCCCATCGCGGCAGAGGTGAATTTGTACTGAATATTTAAAAATCTGGACCAAGAAACTATTGTCGAATATCGTAAAAACCTATCTGATTCACTAACGCCCTTTAGGGAAGGAAATTTGCCGTCCTTACCTAGTCTGGTCTACATGTGACTCCAGACCCACAGCAATGCGGCTGACTTTTAAATACCCTCTGAAGGAGGGCAATTAGGGATGGGCACCAAATTTTGATCTAACCAGTGATGTCCACCCCCTGTAAATAAATGGTAAAAAAGGGCCTTACATCATGTAGACTGCAGGAATTCAAGTAGAAACCCACCCACCAACACCCTCTCTTTTTTTTAATGAATTTAGAGTACCCATTTCATTGGGCGGAATTCTCTCTCCCTCTCTCCCCCCCCCCCCCCTCCCCCCCCCCCCCCCCCCCCCACCCCCACGCCGGGTGGGAGAATAGCCAGAGCACCGGCGAGTCCCGCCACGCCGCCCCGGCACCCGCACGCAATTCTCCCACCCCCCCCCCCCCCCCCCCCAAACCAGCACGGCGAGAATCACGGCTGGCCGCTCAGAGAATCGCCGCTCGCCGTTTGCAAAAGGCGAGCGGCGATTTTCCGGCCCGGATGGGCCGAGCGGACGTCCCAACATGGCAGGTTCCCGCCGGCGCCATGCACACCTGGTCGCTGCCGGCGGGAACAGCGCGTGAACGCTAGGGAGGTGGCCTGTGGGGGTGGGGGGGGTACGCTGGGCCTTGGCGCCGTGTACAAAGTGGCGTCGCGTAAAATACGCGATGCCGCTCCTAGCCTCCCGGGGGGGGGGGGGGGAGCATAGGGGGCTGGGAGCGGGCTCCCACGCCGGAGTGAGACACTCCGGTTTTCACTCCGGCATCAGGACTTTGTCTCCATTTCAGAGAATCGCGCCCATTCTTTCCAATTAAGGGGCAATTTAGCACGTTCAATCCACCTAACCGGCATGTCTTTGTGCTGTGGGGGCGAAACCCACACAGACACGGGGAGAATGTGCAAACTCCACATGGACAGAGACCCAGAGCCGGGATCGAACCTGCCGTGAGGCAGCAGTGCTAACCCGCTGCGCCACCGTGCTGCCCTCCACCATCACCGTCTCAAGCACATCTAATTAACAGGAATAAATGCTGGCCTTGCCATTAAAGCCCACATCCCAAGAATATGTATATTTTAAGTGACAATAAAGCAGAACTCTATGGGTGGGGTTTTTCCGTGCTCTTCCTTCCTCCTCACACGTGTTTCGCAGCCGCGAAGGTGACACACTGCCGGCCTACAGCAGGATCTACTGATCCCACCGCTGACAACAAGGTTTCTGATGCTGGGAAACCCACGATCAGGGCAGTTGCCATCGCCGGGGCAGGAAGATCCTGCCAGCGGGAACAACCAAATAATTCCGGCCCATATAACTGCTTGGCTACAAAGTGGTTTGTTTCATTGGAATTTTGCACAATGGGAGCCATTTTCCCTGTTACATGCACACACCACAGGAGTGAATAGGAAGTGACCTTGTTAATTGACCACTGGAATTCAGTGGGGTTCAATGCGCAGTGCTTTTAGCTGATGCAATTGTACATAATAAGATTGGATGGGAAGTAATGTGGTTTCTGTACAAGGAATAAAACAGGAATGTTTGGGGAATGATTTGTAAATATTGGAACAAGGAGAATATGGAGTCTATCTGGGCTGGTTTAGCAAGGGGCTGGTTTAGCACAGGGCTAAATCGCTGGCTTTTAAAGCAGACCAAGGCAGGTTCAATTCCAGTGCCAGCCTCCCCAAACAGGCGGCGGAATGTGGCGACTAGGGGCTTTTCACAGTAACTTCATTTGAAGCCTACTTGTGACAATAAGCGATTTTCATTTCATTTTTTTCATCTGGCAGTGACAACTGGGAATATCCGTATTTACTTTCATTGTTCTATTTATAAACCAGACAGGGGGATGGTATCATTTAAAGTCATTTTTAAAGTTTGTTTTTGTTTACATTGGGATTACCAGTAACACAGGCAGAATGGAAATGCAATCCCTCATATCGCAGGAGGTACTCTGTGCCTTATCCAACCGATGTGATCAATGAATATTCCCTTGAGTAGGCATTAACAATTAAAATTAGACTAGACTCAAATCTTATTGAACCTCACAAAAGTATTAGGGGGAGGGGTGAGCTCTGGAGGGGAGGGGTGAGCTCTGGAGGGGAGGGGTGAGCTCTGGAGGGGAGGGGTGAGCTCTGGAGGGGAGGGGTGAGCTCTGGAGGGGAGGGGTGAGCTCTGGAGGGGAGGGGTGAGCTCGGGAGGGGAGGGGTGAGCTCTGGAGGGGAGGGGTGAGTTCAGGAGGGGAGGGGTGAGCTCAGGAGGGGAGGGTTGAGCTCAGGAGGGGAGGGGTGAGCTCTGGAGGGGAGGGGTGAGCTCAGTTGGCTAGACGGCTAGTGTGGGGATCAGGTTAATGTCAACGTCGCGGATTGCCTCCTCCCCCTTCAAAACTCATGGGGCGGGATTCTCCGTCCCGCCAGCCAGCCGATGGGTTTTCCGATTGTGGGCAGCCCCATCCGTCGGGAAATCCCCGGACGCGGGTGCGCTAATGCGCAATGGAGAATCCTGACAGCGGAGAATCCAGCCCATGATGCTTTGCGGTGGTTCAGCAATTATCCATCAGGGGCCTGCCTTCAGACGACACATGGTTAGCACTGTTGCTTCACAGCTCCAGGGTCCCAGGTCTGATTCCCGGCTTGGGTTACTGTGCGGAGTTTGCACGTTCTCCCCGCGTCTGCATGGGTTTCCTCCGGGTGCTCCGGTTTCCTCCCACAGTCTAAAGATGTGCAGGTTAGGTCGATTGGTAGGGCTAAATTGCCTTTAGTGTCCAAAAAAAGGTTAGGTGGGGTTACTGGGTTACGGGGATAGGGCGGAGGTGTGGGCTTAAGTAGGTTGCTTTTTCCAAGGGCTGGTACAGACTCAATGGGCCGAATGGCCTCCTTCTGCAGTGTAGATTCTATGATAGACCCTCTGTAAATTCTGTATTCTGTAAATTCTGCATTGGACTGTTCTCTGTAAGGGAAGAACATGAAAGGGTGATGGGGAGAAGGCGAGGGAATATGCATCGGTAACGTGTCCATTTGGAGAGCTGGTGCAGACACGTTGGGCCAAATGGCCTCGTTCGGCACCGTAACAATTCTGTGATTCTGAATGAAGATAAAATAGAGGGACAGGAAATGTGGCCCAGTTGGGCTATGCCAGTGTATATGCTCGAATTGAACCTCTTCATCCAACCCATCAACATATCCCTCTCTAATTTCCCCCCTCATCATTATCTGGTTTCCCCTTAAGTGCCTCCATGTTATTCACCTCAAACCACCCCTGGTGATAGCAGGTTCTACATTCCAACCATAGAAAGCGTTTTTCCTGAATTCCCCATTGCATTCAGTGGTAAATGTGTTATATTAATGGCTCTTTGTCTTTGCCCCAACACTCAGGGAATCATCTTTACGTTCACCTCATCAAAATCCTTTCGTGATCTTAAACACCTCTATCAAGTCACCCCTCAGTTCACTTGAGAAAAGAGCACCAACGCGTTCGACTTTGGTGACAGTTTTAATCTCAGCTATTTATGATGGCACAAGTTTCAGGTTATCTGCTGTTGACTACAGATGGGAAAATTGTGCACTTTCAGCATCAGAGTGTAAGCGAGGTAAACGGCACACTGGATTTATGGCAGTGTTTAGAAAAATACTTGTGTTAGTTGCAACTCCAAGTGATAAATCTTACACTCAAATCACCTGGTCTGAAAATAAGGCTTCCTGACTGGATGAACCTAATGTGCTCAAACTGAATGGCAAACGACCAGACCTGCTTGAGCGTGCCAACAACAGTCAGACATTCCCTCTTATCAGTTCTAACAGCGCAATTATTTACAAAAAAACAAGGAAAGCAACAAGTGGTAAAGTTGGTCAGAGATCCTAATCTAGGGAATAAATTGGAATACTATGCCTGCGTGTCATAAAAATTGTCCCAGAACTATTGGGCATGATTTTTATCACAGATCGCACATTGCAGGATATCTGAAACATTTGAAAACAGTCACCTTCTGATAACCATCATGAGCACCATGGTTGATCACTTATCAGTCTCCCTGTGGGGCTGGTGGAGTACGGGTTTCCATGGTAACGGGCGGAGGCCCGCCCAGCTGGGACTCGTTACTGAGTCCTTTAAATGTCGTCCCAGGGCTCGGACACTTCATAGAATACTAGATCCCTACAGTGCAGAAGGAGGCCATTCGGCCCATCGAGTCTGCAGATTCTTCCAATGACTGCCCTACCTAGGCCCAATCTCCACCCTATTCCTGCAGGGGCAATTTGGCATGACCAACCACCTAATCTGCACATCTTCGGACTGTGGGAGGAAACCGGAGCACCCGGAGGAGAGCAGAAACGGGGAGAAAGTGCAAACTCCACACAGTCACCCGAGGTCGGAATTAACCCCAGGTCCCTGGCTCTGTGAGGCATCAGTACTGACCACTGTGCCACCGTGCCACCCACATTCTGCCGTGGCTGCAGCTTTATTTTTGAGTTCAGAATAAATCTTTTGAAACCTTCCGCTTTGTGTCTCCTGGATTACTACATATCTGAAAATAGCGTAAAGAACCATAGCCACAGCTGTGCTCTGGTCCATGGAACATACTCCTGCTCATTTTCGAGTTATCCCAATGGAAGTTGTGACTCCCATGATTAACCAGGAAGTTAACACTGACTAGTTGAAAATTGGCCACTTGGATGGGGCACAGAGAACGTGAATTGGCACTTATTGAATAAACCCCAGCCTAAAAGAACCAGCGAATGGAGAGAAAATAGGTTCCATTAATCTCTAACTTCTGCATTGTCAGTGGGACTCCTACACCTGGTTCCACACTTTCTCATCTTATCTGTTCCAACACTACAAACTCAAACAAGCCTATATTCCCCCAACCAGGCCTCTTGTGCGTCCCACAATCTCTTCGCCCCATATTGAATACACGACATAGGTACACCATGCCGAGGGATTAGGCTGTCAGCCATTTTGTGCATTGTAGTTTGCCACAAGTGTTTTAGGTGAATAATCAATTAAGTGATATGATCTCAAAAGATTACGATTACCGTATATTTGCCGTATAATGCACAGTATCACAGCATTGGAGTCATTTTCTTCAGCAGTGTTTCCTGGTTGCAATAATGGACAAGACGGTTCCACCGTGTTACTCTGTGACACAACTACAATTCTCCTCATTTCTATCTTAAAAGGTAGATGTCTTTTTTAAAAACTCTGCCCCCGAGTTCAAATCCCACTCACAAGAGGAGATATCCGGTGTCCACCCTGTCAAATCCCCTCAGGATCCGAGATATTTCCAGAAAATCGTCTCTCACTCTTCTAAACTCCAATGGGAAATGGCCTGACCTCTTCAACCTTTCTTAGAGTGCAATTCCTGAGCTTAGGGATTAGGCAGCTAAAAACACAGTCGTCAATGTCGGGAGAGTCTAGGGCCAGAGAGCATAATCTCAAAGTAAGGGGTCACCCAGAGATGAGGAAGAGTTTTTTTCTCACCGAGGATAGTGAATCTGTGGAATTATTTTTTGCAGATGATTGTAAAGGTTGGGTTAAGTATGTTCAATGATAGATAGATTTTTAACAGTAAGGGAATCAAGGGTTCTGGGCAGAAGGTGGGAAAGACGTGTTGAGGATTGTCAGATCAGATCAGTCACGATCTCATTAAATAGCGGAGCAGAGCCGATGGGCCAATGGGCTGGCTTCTGCTCCTACATCTTATGGTCTAATTCTCCCTGGCCAAATATCTGACTTTTACAATATAGGTTGCCGTTGTTCTTATGAGCGGCTGGAATGTTGCAAATTCTGTTGGTTATTTTAACGGCACGTACAATTTTCAAAAAAAGGATTGTGGTTGTGTCACAGGGTAAGATGGATGTCGTGGAACAATCTAGTACCTTACTGCACGAAGCAACGCGGTGATGCTGTCATCACCAACCGTGTGCATTATACAGCAATGAGTTGAAAAGCTGGATTTTGATAGGTCCTTAAAGATGGAGGGTTCCAAACGGAAGGGTATTCCAGAAAGTTGGAGTCAGGTGCCTGAAGATTCTGTCAGTGATGGGGAGAGGGCCTAATGGAAGGCCTGAATATATCTTGGCCGGGTATGTCTGAAATTAGGAGGCCGGAAGTTGCAGGGAGAGGGTGTAAGCAGGAGGAGGGGACTTAGGATGGGGCAAGGCCTTGGCAAGGTTTAATTAAGAAACAGATTTGAAATTCAACGAGTTGGGGAAGCAGGGAGACAATATGAAGAGGATGATAAAGGCTGGGAGGAGGTTCATGTCAAACATAAACATCAGAGTTAAGCCAATAAATGAGGGAGTTGGACTTCGTGTCAGTAATAGACCCTGGCTGTGCAATTCCTGTGTAATTGTGACTGGATCATAAAGAATTGAATTTACATGGTGGCTCATCGTTTTTCTCAGATTTGCCTCTTAGCATTTTGCATACAATAAGTTAGTTAAAAGTAATTGTACTTCAAAGAAACTCATTAAGGAAAGTACTTTGCGAGACGTGATAAGGGTTTCTGTTACACAATCATTAATATACAGAAAATGCAGTCGGCTCATATAACTGGAATATAAATGAGGAAATGCAGAGTGGATATGCGAGAGAAAGACTAGGTTCATCCGGATGGTTCATCAGAGCCTTCCCCTTCACCAGCGGGCAGCTGGCACGAGGCACACACTCTGTACCGCCTTTTGCACAGTTATGAGGGTCTCTGCCCTCCTCAAATTCTGGCCTCCTGCACATCCCTCATTTCCCTCACCGCACTGTTGCCAACTGTATCATGAGTCACCCAGGCCCTGAGCTTTTATCTTCCACCAGTAAACCTCTGTGGCCCTCTCTTCTGCTTCATGACCCTCCTTAAATCTACCTCGTTGACCAAGCATTTGATCAGCTCTCCTAAAATCTCCCTCTATTGAAATTGAGGTTTATGCATTTTTATTACCTGAAAACGTCAAGGGATATGCAGCAAAGGCGATTTTGTGGAGTGAGCGTGCAGATCAGCCATGATCTCATTGCATAGTGGAACAGGCTCGAGGGGCTGAATGGTCTCCTCCCATTCCTATGTTCCTTCTGTGGCTTAGTGTCTCATCTTTGTTTGAACATGTTCCTGTGAAGCATCCCAAGAGGTTTTATTATGTTTTACTCGGATAGCATTGAGAGACCAGCTGCCCTTTGCCTGACTATGGTGAATGTTTGTATATTCACGGCGCAATCCAAATGAAAGCTATTGTTGTGGAGGGAATGTTTTCCCTCCACGTGACTCTCTCTTAAGAGAGGGAAGTAAATTGGCCACGGGAATATTGAGTGAAGATAAATGTTTCGGTAATTACATCTATTTTATTCCTGCTAAATGCAATGTGCAGTAACGTCTACATCTCATCTTTCTTCAGTAACAATGCAGCAAAGGGAAATAGGGACTTCCATCATCATCGATCAGCCTGCACAAGGTCTAAACATTTCTTAAAAGATACATTTCCTTTGTCCCCCCTGGTCCAGATCTCTAATTCATCAGTTGCTTTTATCCATACTCTTCATCCATATTCAATAACAGAATGTTGCATAGATTCATATTATCTGTGTGGTGGCGTCTGCAACAATGGTGCATCATTATACACATCTGCCTCTCCTGTTTGGTTTGACTGATGTATTGGGTTTCAATAAAACTCAGTAAGCAGCTGAGAAAGGCAAAGTGCGACATTCCGTTCATTGTAAGGGGTTAGATAAAAATATCTGAAACACAGAAACAGGTAAATTCTACCTAACTGATCTATGCTTGTCTATATATTCCACATGACACTCCTCCCATCCTGCTCATCTCTCACTGTCATCATATCTTTCATTTTCCTTCCCAGTGGAAATGGTGGATTCCGGGTTCAGGGACAGGACTTCCAGAATTGGTGTTCGGCTGCTCCCCTGTCCTTCTGACTATGAAAATTCAGGCTCAATTGGCCCACATGTGGCACGTTCTGCAGACCGCACTCTGGCCTTATCAGCCACTTCAGAGCCCCTCGAACCAGAGCGGAAGCAAGTCATCCTCAATCCTGAGCTGCTGCCCAAGAGAGGTGCAATACTCCAGGTTTGAACAGTGGCCAAGTCTGAGTCTCAGCCACATGTAGTGGGAAGGTTGCAATTAGCCTTAGTGTCCCGAAGATAGGGAGAACCAGCTAACCAGCTGTGCACCAGCTCGTGTGGACTTGACCAAGACAGATCCCCATTGGAACATAAAACACAGAGTGCAGAAGGAGGCCATTCGCCCCAATGAGTTTGCACCGACCCATTTAAGCCCTCACTTCCACCCTATCCCCATAACCCAAAGACCCCTCCTAACCTTTTTTGGGTGCTAAGGGCAATTTATCATGGCCAATCCACCTAACCTGCACGTCTTTGGACTGTGGGAGGAAACCAGAGCACCCGGAGGAAACCCACGTAGACACTGGGAGAACGTGCAAACTCCGCACAGACAGTGACCCAGTGGGGAATCGAGCCTGGACCCTGGCGCTGTGAAGCCACAGCGCTAATCACTTGTGCTACCGTGCTGCCCCATTGTTGAACAGCCTTCCGATATTCACAATTGACAAAGTTGGGTAAAGTACTGGGAGGTGATTGAGATCAGCTTGGAGTTGTTGCCTTCAGGAGAGGCAAACAGGAGCAAAGGAGGTAAAGAAATTTTATTTCAATGCAATCAAAAAGATTTTGTCACCTTTGCGGGTTTAACAGGCTGAGCAGAGGGAAGTGGGGGGGGGGGGGGGGGGCGATGGAGGAAGAATCATGTGGAGCTGAAGGAGGTATCAGAGAAATGGTGGGTCAGGGCTGTGGGGAAATTGTTTTAAAATTGTAAATCTGAGGGAGTGGGGAATGGGACGAGGTGATGCTCGAGTCGGATTTTATCAGAATGATACTGGGACCGAAAGGGTTGAATTATGAAGCCAGCTGGCATGGGCAAGTCTGGCATTCCCTTGAGTATAGAAGATTAATTGGTGATCTAACTGAGGTGTTTAAGATCTAGCAAGGATTCAATAGGGTTGTTAGGGAGAAACTATTTTCTCTCCGGTGGGAGTTCAGAGCAAGGGAGGCTTAACTTTAAAATTAGAGTTAGACCATTTAAGGATGATGTCAGGAAACACAACCTGGAACTCTCTCCCCCAGAACCTGGTGATGTTGGAGGACAATTGAAAATTCCCAGACTGAGCTGGATAGATCTTTGTTACACAATGATATTGGGGGTGGCAGTGGGGGTGAGGGGGGAACGGGGGGGGGGGGGGGGGGGGGGGGGGGGGGTGGCAGTGGGGGTGAGGGGGGAACAAGGCTCAAATGGAGATTACATTCAGATAAAACATAATTCTTACAGGTTCAAGGAGGTGAATGGTCCACTCCTTGTGGTGATCTTAGCAGCTAAACTACTTTTCTGTTAATTCTCTGTTAACTATTCTAATAAGGGACCCAAGAGTTGGATTAAACTGGAGGACGGACGAATGTTAAATAATCTCCACAAAGTTTTCTGTTGGGCAGTGATCTTCCATCCATTCCTCTGTCAATGCTTATCACCATGCAGTATCCCTGGTGATGGAATTCCAAATGTTGAACACGAAACGTTAAAATGGTTCATCAGAAAATGCACAGCCGTAAAAAACACCAAATTAGTCCTCTAATTGTTCCAGTCATTGATCTGTGGGTAAAGTGGGTAATTTGTTCGTCAGCAACCCTGAACATAGAAACAGAAATGAAAGCTCCATTACACAGGAACAAAGTACAATTTACACAGCTGCTTCATTGAAGGCAATCCACCCTCTGCAACACTGGAAACTTCATTAACAACCTTCCAAATGCCTTATTACAACCAGGGCATAAGCTGCAAGCGTCAGCCTTTGGTTCAGTACATAGTAGTCTTGCCTTTCAGTCAAAAGGTCATGGGTTCAAACTCACTAACTAGGCAGGCGTTTAGGGTGGTACTGACAGAGTGCTCCACTACCACCGGTGCTGTCTTTCAGATACAGTGTTGACCGCCTGCCCTTTCAGACGCCTGTAAAACATCCCATGGTGTTATTTCGAAGATGTGACGTTCTCCCTGGTGTTGGACTCTCAACCACCATCACCAAAACCGATTACTTGCTCATTTTGCTGTTTGCGGGAGTTTGCACACAACTTGGCCGCTACTTTCCTCACAACTCTCCTGAAAGTAACTCACCGTGAATATACTGGGGTTATGAAAGGCACTATATAAATGCAAGTATGGGCAGCACGGTGGCCTAGTGGTTAGCACAACCGCCTCACGGCGCTGAGGTCCCAGGTTCGATCCCGGCTCTGGGTCACTGTCCGTGTGGAGTTTGCACATTCTCCCCGTGTCTGTGTGGGTTTCGCCCCCACAACCCAAAGATGTGCAGGGCAGGTGGATTGGCCATGCTAAATTGCCCCTTAATTTGGAAAAAATAATTGGGTACTCTAAATTTATATTTTAAAAAAAACATTTTTTTTTTAAATTAGAAATAATTTTTTTTTAAAAATGCAAGTATTTCTTTACTGTGCATCACTGTTGCACAGGGATGTGTGTATAATTAATAAAATATTGGGCGGCACATGGCGCAGTGGTTAGCACTGCTGCCTCACGGTGCCGATATCCCAGGTTCGATCCCGGCTCTGGGTCACTGTCCGTGTGGAGTTTGCACATTCTCCCCGTGTCTGCGTGGGTTTCGACAGGCCGATTGGCCTCCTTCTGCACTGTAGGGATTCTATGATTCTGTAAACTGCCAGCGGGTGTGAAGCTCAGCTTCTATGTTGTGACGTTCCACATTTGGAAGGATCTTTGCCTCTGAATCTAAAGGTTATGAGTTCAAATCCCACTCCAAGTGTTAATCTAAACTGATGCTCGAGTGCTGAGGGAGTGCATTCTTTCAGGTGAGGTTATTCGCTGCCTCCAGACGTATGTTGAAAGATCCCATTTGAAAAGAAGCAATTGTTGTCCCAGGTTCCTTGGCCAATGTTTTTTCCTTTATCCTGCATAACTAATTACATATCTGATTTAAAAACAAGATATTGCATCAAAGCCCTCAGTATGCCTGGCAGCATGCATGAGAAAAAATATCCTTAACATCTCCCATCAAGGAATTTTCATCAGAATTGGAAAATGGCAGGGCACGGTAGCATAGTGGTTAGCACAATCGCTTCACAGCTCCATGGTCCCAGGTTCGATTCTGGCTTGGGTCACTGTCTGCGCGGAGTCTGCACATTCTCTCCGTGTAGTGCCCTTAGTGTTGGGTGGGGTTACTGGGTCATGGGGATAGGGTGGATGTAGGGTGCTCTTTCCAAGAGCCGGTGCAGACTCGATGGGCTGCATGGCCTCCTTCTGCACTGTAAATTCTATGAAATGCTCATCAGTTGCATAACAAAAATAACTACACGTTCATTATATGCGAATCACTTTGGGATGTCCTTAACACTTGAAAAGGCTCCTTAAAAATATATGAACAAACTTCCATCTTACAATAGTTAAATGTCGGTGGCGCAGTGGATTAGCCCTGCTGCCTCATGGTGCCGAGGTCCCAGGTTCGATCCCGGCTCTGGGTCAATGACCGTGTGGAGTTTGCACATACTCCCCGTGTCTGCGTGGGTTTCACCCCCACAACCCAAAGATGGGCAGCATGGTAGCATTGTGGATAGCACAATTGCTTCACAGCTCCAGGGTCCCAGGTTCCCTTCTGGCTTGGGTCACTGTCCGTGCGGAGTCTGCACATCCTCCCCGTGCCTGCGTGGGTTTCGCCCCCACAACCCAAAGATGTGCAGGCTAGGTGGATTGGCCACGCTAAATTGCCCCTTAATTGGAAAAAATGAATTGGGTGCTCTAAATTTATATTAAAAAAAGAATAGTTAAATGTTTTGGGCCAAATTAAACCACTGGCCCATCACGCCTACCCTTCCTAATCTCCCAGCAGGCTTTTTGCTGTGATTCTCGGACCAATAGTCCATTTGTGTCTTTTAAACCCTGCCATGGCCTTGTGGGCCCATTTCCTCACCGGTAAACTGCTCCACAATTCTATCTGCTAAAAATTAGATTAAACTTGGAATTCCCTTTTGGCACCTTAACATTATGCTGTGTCTCCTTGAATGCTGTGAGAAAGAATAAGAGACAAGTGGAACAAAATAGATCTGAGTCTCACAGATATCAGGCACTGTTTATCTGTCACTCCTGTGTTCAGGAACCCCCAATGCTTCCTGATCTGGCAAGGCTTGTTTTCAAAATTTTCAAATCCACCCCCCCCCCCTCCCCCGCCCGCCCCCCGCATGGCTTCCACCCTTCCTATCTCTGTAACCTCACACAAGCCAACAAACATATGAACATAGATACGTCCATACGAATTACGAGGAGTAGGTCACCCGCCCCCTCGATTGTGCTATGCCAGTCAATGAGATAATGGCTGACCTGATTATAACCTCAGCTCCACATTCCTCCCGACCCCTGATAACACTTTACTCTTCCTGCTCAGCAAGAATCAATCCAGCTCTGCCTTAAAAAATTTAAAGATTCCGCTTCCACGGCCTTTGGGGGGAGGAGAATTCCAGAGCTTCAAACCCCCTGAGGGAAAAAAGACTCTCTACACCTCTGTCTTGTTTTTTCAACAGTGACCCTAGTTCTAGATTCTCCCACAAGAGGGCACATACTCTCCATATCCACCCAGTCAAATCCTCTCAGGATCTTAACAGTTTTGACCAAGTCACTTCTGACTCTTCTAAACACGAGTGGTTACAAACCCAGGGCAGGAATTTCTGTAACCCAACACCAAAATTGTGTTCGCCGATCGGCGGAGAATGGATTTACACGCCAAAATCGGGATCGGTGCCGGTTTTACACCGGTCCGCCATGCTCCGTCCCCTCCAAACTGCCGTTATCGTGACACGCGCCGTGCGCCGTTTCAACGGCGATGGCGCGTCATCGGCCGGCCCACCTGCGATGTTCCGCCCCCAGTGGGCCAAGCTCTCGATGGTGCGGGACACGTGTGGTCCCAGCAGTCGGGAACCCAGGGTGCCGGCTGCGAACTGTGTCCAGCGCCGCCACACTCGCCGGCCGGGGGTGGATGGCGTCTGCTAGAGCAGGGGGGATGGGTGGGGGTTGGCCAGGGAGTGGGCTGTGGGGTCGTGGTTTGCAGGTTAGGTTACACACACGGCCAGCGCCATGTTGTACGGAGCGACCGGTGTCGGTCGTCAGCTGTGCGCATGCGTGGCCCGGGACGTGGCCATTCTCCAGCCTTTTTCTGCGTGATCCGCAGGTGCATCACGCGGCACCGGTGCTAGCCCCTCACCAGTACCGGAATGGGTGAGGGCTCTGCGCTGATTTGCTAGTTGCGGAACACCACGGGCTCCACGCCGGCATCGGCACTTAGCCGCAGAAACGGAGAATCCAGCCCCTAATCTCTTCAACCTTTCCTCATAAGACAACCTGCCTATTCCTGGTATTAGTCTAGTAAACTGTCTCTGAATTATTTTTAATGCATTTACATCCTTCCGTCAATAAAGAGACCAGTACAGTATGTGGTATTCCAGATGTTGTCTCACCAATGTCTTGTACAACTGAAGCATAACCTCCCTACTTTTGCAATCAATTCCCCTCACGGTAAACAGTATCATCCTATTAGCTTTCCTAATGACTTGCTGGACCTGCAAACTTGCCTTTTGTGATCATGCACTTGGACAACCAGATCCTTCTGCACCTCAGAGCTCTGTGTATCTCGTCATTCAGATACGTTTCTTTTCTATTTGTCTTGCCAAAATGGACAGTTTCACATTTGCCCACATTATACTCCATTTGTGGGCCGTCACGGTGGGGCAGTGGTTAGCACTGCTGCCTCACAGCGCCGTGGACCTGGGTTCGATACCAGCCCTGGGTCACTGTCCATGTGGAGTTTATACATTCTCCCCCGTGTCTGCGTGGGTTTCCTCCAGGTGCTCCGGTTTCCTCCCACAGTCCAAAGATGTGCAGGTTAGGTGGATTGGCCATGATAACTTGCCTTTAGTGACCAAAAAGGATAGGAGGGGTTATTGGGTTACAGGGATAGGGTGGAAATGAGGGCTTAAGTGGGTCGGTGCAGACTCGATGGGCTGAATGGTCTCCTTCTGCACTGTATGTTCTATTCCGGCGCCTGTTCAGGTACACAGAGGGAGAATTCAGAATGTCCAATACACCTAACAGCACGTCTTTCAGGACTTGTGGGAGGAAGCAGGAGCACCTGGAGGGAACACATGCAGAGACGGGGAGAACGTGCAGACTCCACACAGACATTGACCCAAGCCGGGAATCGAACCCAAGACCCTGGCGCTGTGAAGCAACTGTGCTGACCACTGTGCTTCCGTGCCACCCACATCACAGTGGGGATTTTGATGCCTCGTACAATAGCTCATAATCATGCTCATCAAAAACTATGGAAAAGAATTGGAGGGATAGCTGATTAAGGAGATGGAGGATTTCTAAGGAAAGGTACTGGTAGAAAAGACTGAATGGTCAATGGAATTCGGTCCTGGCCATGGAGGTGTCACACCAAAGACGATAATTGGCCAACAATAGATAACATAGTATGTGCGGTCAAATAGAACGTTCTGGAAGATCACATCGGAGGTTAGATGTTTCACTTGGGTGGCTAAGTCTCTCAGCCGAGAATCCATGACAGAGCATTTGGTGAATGGAAGGAGCGAGATGTGGGAATGGCTCTTCCTATTCCCACACCCTCTCCCATCCTTAACTCTTCTAATTTGGGAAGAAATCCTGGTCTTCTCCAATCATTAACCCTGAAGGGAAGGAAGAAGAACTCTACTCCCGCTAAAACTGAATCCATTGTTTTACTTTGAAACTGTATGCATGTATCTTATAGCAAGCTTCACTACCTCAGCATTATGGCCCATTCATTACTTTCTGAAATATAGCCACTGTTGGAATGTAGAAAACACAGCAGCTGATTTTCACACAGGATCATGGAATCATAGAAACGCTACAGTGCAGAAGGAGGCCATTCAGCCCATTGAGTCTCAACCAAGTCTCCGAAAGAGCACCCTACCTAGGCCCATGCCCCCACCCTATCCCCATAACCCCGTCTAACCTTGTTGGACACTAAGAGTGATTTAACATGGTCAATCCACCTAACCCGCACATCTTTGGACTGTGGAAGGAAACCGGAGTACCCGGAGGAAACCCACGCAGAGAACATGCAAATGCCACACAGACAGTGAACCAAGGGTGGAATCAAACCTGGGTCCCTGGAGCTATGAGGCAGCAGTGCTAACCATTGTACCACCTGAGGCTTCCAACAAACACTAATGTGATAAGGTGTGCTGTTAGGTGAATTGGGCATTCTGAATTCTCCCTCTGTGTACTTGAACAGGCGCCTGAATGTGGCGACTAGGGGCTTTTCACAGTAACTTCACTGCAGTGTTAATGTAAGCCTACTTGTGACACTAATAAAGATTATTATTATTACAATAGAGCTGATCATTTCTTTCAGCCATTTGAGCGACAAATAGTAACCAGGAGAACACCCTTAATCTTCCTCAGATAGTGCTGTGAGAGCGTTTATAACCATCTGAAGCAGCAATTTAATATCTAAAAGATAGTACCTCAAACGCTGCAGCATTACTGGACTGAAGTGTCAATCAGTTTAAATATCCAGAGCAGAGCTTGAACCCAGAATCTTCGAATGAAGAGGCAAGAGTGCTAGCCAGGGCTGAGGTGGACACGGCCCCGAATAGGTAGGGCCGGAATATACACTCAGTGCTGAATGGGGATTTCCTCCTCCATTCACGAGGAGGGACAGTGCCTCCAGCCTCCACACCAGTATGTTGTTCAATTGCCAATGCTTCATGTGCAAGTGTGAATGAGGAACAAAGAATCTGTAAATATTTTATGTACAGTATAAACGAGTGTGCAGTGCCAGCAGACTTTATCTCAGTACTTTGTGAAACCTCTGATAATTATTGACTGTGCTGCATAACTGACACGACAGTGAAACGTGTTTTAACTGTTATCTGAAATACATTGTCTATATGATAGATGTCTTTCTTCTCTTCAAACTTTATTCAGCAGCTTGATTCATGATAGGGTAAATTTGCTGAGCTGATATTTGCTGTGATCCGTAGGGACACAACTGGGAAATAACGGGTGGCATGTCCACAGTTTCCTCGGAATGCCACTTTCCACTGAGGATGGGGTCTCAGAATCATCACTTCCAGATTCACCACACTATCAATTGCTCAAGCCCATTGATGAGGGGTGCGGTTAGGGACATTATTGGTGGGGATGGGGGGGGGGGGAGGAATCATTGTAATATCGCAAAAAAGACCATTGGCTTAATTGGATAGGCAGCCATTTTAAACCACAGACAACTCTACACCTCCATTTCACACTGGGGCCAACTCTGTTACAAGCAGGTGAGAAGAGGCAAACCAGCTCCCCCTCTAGTCAACCTCCTGGGTTGGTCACAACAATGTATTGATGAGGATATCCTTTTCCAAATCAGAATGGATTTTACTATTTAAACTGTGAGTACTGAGGAGCCAGCCAAGCGAGGATTTTCTGAGTCAAAGAAGGAGCAAATTTATTAACCATTAAATCTGAAAAATATAACAAAAACCCTCGGCTCTCATGCAGTCATTCAGGTCAAATGTGGCACCCAATCACAGAAGGAGACACGGTGGCAGCACAGTGGTTAGCACTGCTGCCTCACGGCGCCTTGGACCGGTTTCAATTCCGGCCTCGGGTGACTGTGTGGAGTTTGGAAGCTGTCTGTGTGTGTGCGTGGGTTTCCTCCGGGTGCTCCAGTTTCCCCCCACAGTTCAAAGAGTGTAGGTTAGGTGGATTGGCCATGCTAAATTGCCCCTTAATGTGCAAAAGGATAGGTGGGACTTTGGGGCGTGAGCCTGGGTTTGGGGTGCTCTGTCAGAGGGTCAGTGCAGACTCGATGGGCCGAATGACCTCCTTCTGCATTGTCGGGATTTTATCATTAGGTCACATGACAGAAAGCTTGGTCAAGGAGGTTTAAGGAGCATCTGAAAGGAGAGGGAAGCAGAGGGTTTTCAGGGGAATTTCCAGAGTTTAGGGGCTGGAGGCACGGCTTTCAATGTGGAGTGATTAGAGTGAGAGTGGTAGAGTTTTACAGCACAGCAGGAGGACCAATGGCCCATCGTGCCGGCCATCAAGTCCCCATCGATTGTAATCCCAGTTTCCAACACTTGGTCTGTAACCTTGTTTGCTATGACATTTCAAATGACCATCTAAATGCTTCTTAAACATTGTGAGGATTTCTGCCTCTACCACCCTCTCAGGCAGCGAGTTCCAGATTCCCACTACCCACTGGGTGAGAAAGCTTTCCCTCAAATTCCCTCCAAACTCCTTCCCCGTATCTTAAATCTGTGCCTCCTGGTTATTGACCCCTCTACAAAGGGTAAAAGTTTCTGCCTATCTACTCAATCTATGCCACTGTGGCGCACTGGTTAGCACTATTGCCTCACAGCGCCAGGGTCCCAGGTTCGATTCCCTGCTTGGGTCACTGTCTGTGTGGAGTCTGCACCTTCTCCCCGTGTCTGCGTGGGTTTCCTCCGGGTGCTCCGGTTTCCTCCCAAATGTTCCAAAAGACGTACTGTTAGGTGAATTGGACATTCTGAATTCTCCCTCTGTGCACCTGAATAGATGCCAGAGTGTGGCGACTTGGGGATTTTCACAGTAACTTCACTGCAGTGTTAATGTAAGCCGAATTGTGACAATAAAGATTATTATAGGATTATTATATTTTGTACCCCTCAGTCAGGTCCTCCCTCAGCCTCCTCTGCTCCAAGGAGAACAACCCTATGCCTAACAGCCTCTCTGGGTGTGCTAGTGCATGAGTCGCAAAAGGTTGGTTTACTGGTGCAGCAGGTGATTAAGAAGGCAAATGAAGTTTTGTCCTTCATTGCTAGAGGGATGGAGTTTAAGACTAGGGAGTTTATGCTGCAATTGTATAAGGTGTTAGTGAGGCCACACCTGGAGTATTGTGTTCAGTTTTGGTCTCCTTACCTGAGAAAGGACGTACTGCCACTGGAGGGTGTGCAGAGAAGATTCACTAGGTTAATCCCAGAGCTGAAGGGGTTGGATTACAAGGAGAGGTTGAGTAGACTGGGACTGTACTCGTTGGAATTTAGAAGGATGCGGGGGGGGGGATCTTATAGAAACATATAAAATTATGAAGGGAATAGATAGGATAGATGTGGGCAGGTTGTTTCCACTGGCGGGTGAAAGCAAAACTAGGGGGCATAGCCTCAAAGTAAGGGGAAGTAGATTTAGGACTGAGTTTAGGAGGAACTTCTTCACCCAAAGGGTTGCGAATGTATGGAATTCCTTGCCCAGTGAAGCAGTTGAGGCTCCTTCATTAAATGTTTTTAAGATAAAGATAGATAGTTTTTGAAGAATAAAGGGATTAAGGGTTATGGTGTTCGGGCCAGAAAGTGGAGCTGAGTCCAAAAAAGATCAGCCATGATCTCACTGAATGGCGGAGCAGGCTCGAGGGGCCAGATGGCCTACTCCTGCTCCTAGTTCTTATGTTCTTATGTTCTCTTGCTGTGCAGTGGATAGTGTCCCTAACCTTGATCCAGATGGTCTGATTACAATTCCAACCTCAGGACTTGATGACCAAGGGAGGGTTGTTCATAAGGCAGCCAAACTTGAGTTTTCACCTGAAAATATTTTCAACACATGTCAAGGTGCAGACAGTCAGAGTGGGAGAGGCTCCCGATCAGTCATGTGATGGAAAGGAAGTTGGGCATATCAAAGATACAGGTATGTGCAATAGTAACATTTTAGTAGCCAATTGAAACACTTTGTTGGGCTCAGATACCGTTTACATCTTGATTAGAAAATGAGCGCCACTATTTTGAGGCCAACAGACAGACACAATAACTGTCCTCTAACCTCCCTGTTGTGTTTCCAACCCTCCAGCAATTAAAAATTCATCTGCAGGAAACTGCTGCAGGTAACACCCAGCCGTAAAACTATCGGGCTATTAAAAACTATCCAGGCTTGATCATTTCATTTTCTTTGAATATTTAGATTGGAGATAAAAAAAAGGCTGTTTGACGGGTAAATTTTTAAAAATAAATTTAGAGTACCCAATTTTTTTTTTCCAATTGAGGGGCAATTTAGCGTGGCCAATCCACCTACCCTACACAGCTTTGGGTTGTGGGGACGAAACCCACGCAGACACGGGGAGAATGTACAAACTCCACACGGACGGTGACCCAGGGTGGGGATTCGAACCCAGGTCCTCAGCGCCGCAGTCCCAGTGCTAACCACTGCGCCACATGCTGCCTATTTGAGGTAACTAGCAGTCTGGCCATTTCTCTGGCTGTACATGATAGAGCCCCGGGATGATAGGCATGCCAGGTGACCAATGGCAGGAGTGTGGGCGGAGCAGTTGGAGACAAGAGGTCACATGATGAAACCACCAGGAATAAAGTCCAACCCACAGTTTCCAACCTTACCTCACACCCCTCCCTCAGTTCAGAGTATCAAGTATGTAACAATGCTGCAGTCATCAGGATTGATCCATAGACCTGAACTACATCAACATTTCAGGGAGAAATAACTCATGAATTTTTTAACAGCAACCATCAGATCATGTAACATGGTACTGATGCTCCTCTGTTGGCTATGTGGCACAAGCTATTTGCTGATTAATACTGTGTTCGTGTGCACTGGAAGTGTAGGCACGTCACTATGTATATCCTGGTAATTTTAATCAGCAGTCACTTGTTCCTTGTTTGTCTTTTCAGTTCTGTCTATGCTTCAGTGCCGTTAGAGAGTACTCCAAATTGGCTTTCTATTTGCAGCCCAAAAGGGTCAGTGTGGGATTTTGTTGGAAACATCACTTCAATTAAATAGTTTTATTTACCCATGTCCTTACGCATGACCTGGCTTTGCTACATGTTCGAAGGTGTTGTGCAGCTTGGCTCAGGTGGATGCTATTTCAGGCTTACGCATATTTCACGCAACTAGAATTCCTGCGGAGTCCTGTGTCTCAAGGGGCTGGTACTCGGGTGCTCGCCTGTACCATGCATTTGGTGCTTCAATTTCAGTGCAAGCCGCCCCCCCCCCCCCCGCCCCCGCTGGAATGTCCTGTCCATAAAGCACAAAAGCTCCTCACGCAATTCTCTGATACCATCCCTAAGTAACCATGCGTGTACAACAACAACATGCATTCCTGCAGCACCTTCAACAGAGCAAGATATCCCAAAGCTCTTCTCAGGAGCATTATCAATCAAAAATGAAATTAACCACACCAGGAGAAACAAGGACAGGTGACCAAAAGGTTGATCAGAGAGAAGGGTTTTTTCAACGACCTGTAAATTCCAGATTTATTTCGTTTTTGATATTCCTTCATATGGGTGTCGCTGGCACGGCAAGCATTTGTTGCCCACCCCTCGTTGCCCTTGAGTTGTGGCACTCGCTGGGTCATTTCAGAGGGTGGTGAAGAGTCAACCACATTGCTGTGGGT